>NC_091179.1:14080563-14103063 GCF_040958095.1 Procambarus clarkii
CCAGGAGGCCTGGTCGACGACCGGGCCGCGGGGACGCTAAGCCCCGGAAGCACCTCAAGGTAACCTCCCAGCTCACTCCCACCTTATTGCTCCAGTATTTCCTCCCACATGTATCTATGTGTAAACAAATCCATTCATACATATGTATATCTACACGTATATATGAATTACAAACACAACAACTCATTCTTTCACTCAACAACTTTCTACACTTTCGTGCACTCATCTTTAATCATCACTATCATCGCTACGAATGACAACTGTCTTCGTAACTACCGAATGATAACATTACATAATTACTTGATCAGGAGACCCCCCCCCCCCCCCGACGCTGACAACCGAGCTCCGCGATAACCCGATGTCTATGACCCAGCCATAAAGGCCACAGAACAGAGTCACTATAAACCATCATTCACTATAAATGATGGTGTCGACGGTCACTATAAACCATCACCATCATTCTTGCTGCCATTGAGAGGAGCTCAGTTGGTCTGAGGCGCTTACCTGACCCCCCAGATGTGAGCTCCAGTCACTAGGCGCTCAACGGCAGCTATTCTTCCCTATTTGTAAGGGCTCAAACCCTTTTACACCCTATTTAAGTCCACTATTAACATTGCTACTTCCTTTAGCTTCTCACAGTTACTGTGTTTCCTGGAGCTACGACGGTGTCGCTACTTTCAATTGCACAGTCATTTTCTGTAATGATTTATTGTCGTATGTTTCCCCTTGACTTTAATTTCCAAGCTTTCAAGAATATAATAAATTAAAAAAAATCTTTATTTTAAACTCCCGTTAATCGCTCATTTTTGTTAAGTGACTTTGGAGACGAGATAAGAGAGCATGGTGACGTGACGAGAGTGTATAGTGACGAGAGGAGAGAGTATAGTGACGAGAGGAGAGAGTATAGTGACGAGATAAGAGTGAATAGTGACGAGAGGAGAGAGTATAGTGACGAGAGGAGAGTGTATAGTGACGAGAGGAGAGTGTATAGTGACGAGAGGAGAGTGTATAGTGACGAGAGGAGAGAGTATAGTGACGAGAGGAGAGAGTATACTGACGAGATAAGAGTGAATAGTGACAAGAGGAGAGTGTATAGTGACGAGAGGAGAGTGTATAGTGACGAGAGGAGAGTGTATAGTGACGAGAGGAGAGTGTATAGTGACGAGAGGAGAGAGTATAGTGACGAGAGGAGAGAGTATACTGACGAGATAAGAGTGAATAGTGACGAGAGGAGAGTGTATAGTGACGAGAGGAGAGTGTATAGTGACGAGAGGAGAGTGTATAGTGACGAGAGGAGAGTGTATAGTGACGAGAGGAGAGTGTATAGTGACGAGAGGAGAGTGTATAGTGACGAGAGGAGAGTGTATAGTGACGAGAGGAGAGTGTATAGTGACGAGAGGAGAGTGTATAGTGATTAGAGGAGAGTGTATAGTGACGAGAGGAGAGTGTATAGTGACGAGACGAGTGTATAGTGACGAGAGGAGAGTGTATAGTGACGAGAGGAGAGTGTATAGTGATTAGAGGAGAGTGTATAGTGACGAGAGGAGAGTGTATAGTGATTAGAGGAGAGTGTATAGTGACGAGAGGAGAGTGTATAGTGACGAGAGGAGAGTGTATAGTGACGAGAGGAGAGTGTATAGTGACGAGAGGATAGTGTATAGTGACGAGAGGAGAGTGTATAATGACGAGATAACAGTGTATAGTGACGAGATAAGAGTGTATAGTAACGAGATAAGAGTGTATAGTGACGAGATAAGAGTGTATAGTGACGAGATAAGAGTGTATAGTGACGAGATAAGAGTGTATAGTGACGAGATAAGAGTGTATAGTGACGAGATAAGAGTGTATAGTGACGAGATAAGAGTGTATAGTGACAAGATAATAACCTGTATGAGCTGAACACTTAATAAATTAAAGTTTCTCGTATAATCAGCAAAGAAATTCCAGAAACCTTTGGCGGAATCATACTGCAGATTTGTTCATTGTATTTTTCAAGCGTTAATCTATTAATTACCTGTTTTTTAATTAATTTGTTGTATCAAAACTGTTTGTAAACTTATTTACCAAAAGCTTCTGTAACTATGAAATTCAATTAAACTCGCTTTGGATTGAATTAAACTCATTAACTTTGTCTCTTTCTCTCGCTCGTCTCTACCTCTCTCTCTCTCTCTCTCTCTCTCTCTCTCTCTCTCTCTCTCTCTCTCTCTCTCTCTCTCTCTCCTTGTGCCAATTGTGATCTGTGCTCCATGTGTAGAATGCGTGTCATATGTATAGTAAGTTATATATGTATGCTGCGTGTTCAGCCCGTCCCTTCGAGTTGCCACAACGTCACAAAAATGATGGACTAAATTGCCCGAACCTAACCTAACCGAGGACCCAGAAATAGAAAACGGGACAGCTCGTCAATTCTGCGTACCACTATGATTTATAGTACATCGCGTTATGCCCCAACGGGCAAAATACGATGCACTATTCTAGAAGACAGTTTGATGTAGGGTATGGAGGATGCTATACGTCTTTCTTGTACGTTATGCGTCTTGAGTGAGTGCTGAACGTCTTAAGTGTGTACTGAGCATCTTGAGTGTGTGCTGAGCATCTTGAGTGTGTGTTGAGCGTCTAGAGTGTGTGCTGAACGTCTTGAGTGTGTGCTGAACGTCTTGAGTGTGTGCTGAACGTCTAGAGTGTGTGCTGAACGTCTTGAGTGTGTACTGAGCGTCTTAAGTGTGTGCTGAACGTCTAGAGTGTGTACTGAGCATCTTGAGTGTGTGCTGAGCCTCCCCTCGCGCCCCACAATCCTCTTGTGGTGAATACTGAATTACCCAACAGCAATTTCTCATCGTCAGACGGGGCAACTATGCCCGTCCTCATCAACAGCTCCCTCTGTCGCACTCAGCAAGAGAAAGAATGAAAAGAATGGTTCATTTATCATTCATTCAAAATTCATTCATCAAGAATGAAATGAAACAGCTGCAGAAATAGCAATAGAAGCAACAGGAATAATGCCACAGCAAGAGCGACAAGCAGGAGCTTAAGAAGAGACACAATAAGAGACACCAAGGAAGGGGAGGGAGTGGGGAAGGGTGGGGAGGACCAGTAATGACAAGGAACACGAGAAAGACGGCATTTATTGGGGGAGAAGATGATGGATCACCGCAGTGTTGACAGTCGAGGTGTAGTGGCACTCTGCGGCCTTACCTGATTGTACTCATCTATTTGTACCTCAAGGACCGGGCTCCAGCTGCTGGGCCTCAACTTTCCTACCCCATGAGAGGGGGGGGGGCAGTGACGGTGTTACATCCTCTCATTATGAACATGATGTACGGTGTTCTCAACGTCTCCTTACTGGCTGGGGTTCTTGTAGGGTGTTATGATATCTGTCAGCTTCAAGATAGACGCTATCCTAATGGTGAGATTATGGGAGGATGGCAGGGGGGGCGAGGGTAAGCCTTATAATGCCTCTTAGTCTTTCTTTTTATATTTTTAATAGTCGATTCATCTTGTTATCACCTGTTCTTCTCCTCTACAATGCTATCATTTTCATCCCCTTAGACTTGGCGGTAATGACCTCGTGTACACACTTCCTCGCAGCCTCTCCAAGTCTATATTTAGTATTCTACAATTATCGGAAAATAGTTCCGGCTCTTTTTCGTTCATTTTGGAACTTCCTCAGACATTGAGGTTTAGGACTGCTCCCCAGGGTTGGTCACTGACGTTGACCAGGAAATATGTGGGTCCTTGGATCGATCCTTTGAGCTCTGGCTCTTTGGTCCCGCCTCTCAACCGTCAATCAACTGGTGTACAGGTTCCTGAGCCTACTGGGCTCTATCATATCTATATTTGAAACTGTGTATGGAGTCAGCCTCCACCACATCACTACTTAATGCATTCCATTTGTTAACTACCCCTGTGTGTAATTACCTAAGTGTAATTACCTAAGTGTAGTTACAGGATGAGAGCTACGCTCGTGGTGTCCCGTCTTCCCAGCACTCTTTGTCGTGTGTGTGTGTGTATGTGTGTATGTGTGTATGTGTGTGTGTGTGTGTGTGTGTGTGTGTGTGTGTGTGTGTGTGTGTGTGTGTGAGAGGAGGGAGGAGGCTGTGGGTGAGAGAGCACAGCTGACGCCAGAAGCCACAGCTGGTCGCCCCCCCCCCCTCCCCCCCGCCCTGCCCAACCAGCTCCACCAGCTCTACCAGCTGACACGCTCCCCGCGCTGTGTACTCCTGTTAGTGTTAATAATCTGACTGATATTACCACTACCTAAAATCACAGTATCTATATAATACTAGCTTTCTTAAAATTATTACTGTTATGATTTCATGGCACACTCTCCTAATCCTCTTCGCTGGCCTTAGGGACGGTAAAGGGACGGACTGGGTAAGTCCTGAGTAAGTCCCACGATGAATACGGTGTCCAGAGAGCCTGCGTTTGTCTTATCTGGGATATTACAGAGTTGTAGGAATTTGTAATGATACTTGATGGTTTTTTGTATCTTCGTCACAACCTACAGGGAAGATGTGTGTCTTGGCTTTCCAAGTTGTTTAAAAGGTCGCTTGCTTGCTTGCTTGCTTGCGGGCGTGTACTCATCTACATACTCACATGCGTGTGTGTGTGTGTGTATGTGTGTTTGCAGAGCGAGTGTGTGTGTGTAAGAAGTGTTGTGTGGCTCAGGGTGTTGTATAAACATGCCAAGGCTCAGCATCACGTCCCAACCGTAATACAGGTGCCTCAACTCATCACAGCCGGATGGAAGCCAGCGGCCGGATAGAAGCCCACGACCGGATGGAAGCCAGCGGCCGGATAGAAGCCCACGACCGGATGGAAGCCAGCGGCCGGATAGAAGCCCACGACCGGATGGAAGCCCACATCACGTCGCCGGTCCTATCTCGCCCACCTGTCTCTACCTATTATCCTCAAATATTTCCATCTCCAATTTACGCCCCATTGTACTGGTGTAAATATTGTTGACCAGACCACACACTAGAAAGTGAAGGGACGACGACGTTTCGGTCCGTCCTGGACCATTCTCAAGTCGGTGTAGATATTAATGCTACAAGAACCTGTAACAAGACGTGTCTACCTATATGTCTTGACAGATTAGTGTCCGCTTATGAGAGGAGCGCCGGCCACCCAGGTCTTCAAGGCATTCCGCTTAAGCGGGCAAGGAAGGAGGAATTACATCCTGGGATAATGAAATTACGTGTGTGTGTGTGTGTGTGTGTGTGTGTGTGTGTGTGTGTGTGTGTGTGTGTGTGTGTGTGTGAGTGTGTGTGTGTGTGTGTGTGTGTGTGTGTGTGTGTGTGTGTGTGTGTGTGTGTGTGAGTGTGTGTGTGTGTGTGTGTGTGTGTGTGTGTGTGAGTGTGTGTGTGTGTGAGTGTGTGTGTGTGTGTGTGTGTGTGTGTGTGTGTGTGTGTGTGTGTGTGTGTGTGTGTGTGTGTGTGTGTGAGTGTGTGTGTGTGTGTGTGTGTGTGTGTGTGTGTGTGTGTGTGTGTGTGTGTGTGTGAGTGTGTGTGTGTGTGTGTGTGTGTGTAGGCCTACACCTGCTTGTCCCGCACGCACGCACGCACACACACACACACACACACACACTTCCTATTGTTGTGGATAAGGGAGTACCTAAACAATAGGAAGCAGAGAGTTACAGTGAGGGGTGAGACCTCAGACTGGCGTGAAGTCACCAGTGGAGTCCCACAGGGCTCTGTACTTGGACCTATCCTGTTTCTGATATACGTAAATGATCTCCCAGAGGGTATAGACTCATTCCTCTCAATGTTTGCTGACGACAATACCTTACCACAGAGTCATTAACAAGACAAGAACAGTGAGAGAGGTAATCACTCAGGAAACAACCAAACATTAATGGTGTTTTAAACTGTCTGAAGAATATTATACAATTGTTTGATATTGTGGTTCACGTGAGCTAAAACATTTCAGCAGTCGAGTGTACGAAGCCTTTAGGAAATTTAAATGAAAGCTAACAATCCTGATTATACAAGTTATGTACAAAGCTGACGAAGCTGTTGATTTTAAATATTACTAATATTAATCTGTGTTCGCACACATTTTCGAGTTAAAAATAATTCCCGTGTAAACATATAATTCTCCTTTAAACAAATAATTCTCATATTAAATAATTCCTAGGTAACTCCACGTGAGACTCTTAGATATATATTCATATATTCAAACAAAGTCAGCAACTGTATATCTGCACTAGATATATGCATACTAATTCTGCTGTATAATGGATGAATAATGAAAACGCGACTATGCACAGTGGCTTTGGGAACTTTGGTAGGTGGGCGGCTTGAGCCAAGGTAGGTGGGCGGCTTGAGCCAAGGTAGGTGGGCGGCTTGAGCCAAGGTAGGTGGGCGGCTTGAGCCAAGGTAGGTGGGCGGCTTGAGCCAAGGTAGGTGGGCGGCTTGAGCCAAGGTAGGTGGGCGGCTTGAGCCAAGGTAGGTGGGCGGCTTGAGCCAAGGTAGGTGGGCGGCTTGAGCCAAGGTAGGAAAGCGGCTTGAGCCAAGGTAGGTGGGCGGCTTGAGCCAAGGTAGGTGGGCGGCTTGAGCCAAGGTAGGTGGGCGGATTGAGCCAAGGTAGGTGGGCGGGTTGAGCCAAGGTAGGTGGGCGGCTTGAGCCAAGGTAGGTGGGCGGATTGAGCCAAGGTAGGTGGGCGGGTTGAGCCAAGGTAGGTGGGCGGGTGGGTGGTAAGTTGTGTGAGTGGGTGAGTGAGTGGGTGAGTGGGTGAGTGGGTGTGTGTGAGTTTGGGTGTGAGAGTTGGGGTGGGCAAGACTGGTGGGGTGGAGAAAAATTCTTTCCTCTGCCAATTTTCTCATTATACCAAAATTTTTTTGTTATGGATACCATAAAAGTTCGGAAAATTTCATTTTGCATCCTTAATGCGCATTTTTCTTGATAATGTGCCGGAACGAGCGGGTTAGGGCGTTAGAAGCACTTACGAACTACCACACGAAGCTAAGTATGAGGGGCCAAATATAATGGAAATAATTTCCAAATTATAATAATTAATGATATTTTTAATTAACATAGTTATAAGCACCCCCCCCCCCTGATTATTGTTAAATTAGCAAATTCAGAAACCAAGGAAATAAACGGGAAATAAAATTATAAACAAAATTATTCGTTAATGTGAATGTTATCCGAAATATGCCATTAATAAACCTTAAAGATAGTTGGTATGAGAGAAAGATACCCCTGGCATGGAGGGAGGGGGAGAGAGAGAGAGGGGGAGGGAGGGAGAGGGAGAGAGAGAGGTAGAGAGAGAGAGAGGTTGAGAGAGGTAGAGAGAGAGAGAGGTTGAGAGAGGTAGAGAGAGAGAGAGGTTGAGAGAGGTAGAGAGAGAGAGGTAGAGAGAGGGGGAGAGAGAGAGAGAGAGAGAGGGGGAGAGAGAGAGGGAGAGAGGTAGAGAGGGAGAGAGGGAGAGAGGGAGAGAGAGAGAGAGAGAGAGAGAGAGAGAGAGAGAGAGAGAGAGAGAGAGAGAGAGAGAGAGAGAGAGAGAGAGAGAGAGAGAGAGAGAGAGAGGTTGAGAGAGATAGAAAAAGAGAGAGGTAGAGAGGTAGAGAGGTAGAGAGGGACAGAGAGAGAGAGAGAGAGAGAGAGAGAGAGAGAGAGAGAGAGAGAGAGAGAGAGAGAGAGAGAGAGAGAAGTAGAGAGAGAGAGAGGTTGAGAGAGATAGAAAAAGAGAGAGGTAGAGAGGTAGAGAGGGACAGAGAGAGAGAGAGAGAGAGAGAGAGAGAGAGAGAGAGAGAGAGAGAGAGAGAGAGAGAGAGAGAGAGAGAGAGAGAGAGAGAGAGAGAGAGAGAGAGTAGAGAGAGAGAGAGGTTGAGAGAGATAGAAAAACAGAGAGGTAGAGAGGTAGAGAGGTAGAGAGGGACAGAGAGAGAGAGAGAGAGAGAGAGAGAGAGAGAGAGAGAGAGAGAGAGAGAGAGAGAGAGAGAGAGAGAGAGAGAGAGAGAGAGAGAGAGAGAGAGAGAGAAAGAGAGAGATAATAACCAACATCAAGATAAGAGAGAAGACAGAGCCAAGACACACAAGACTAGCCCCATAGGCGACAAGCAGACTAGCCTGGCTGACCTTATCACAAGAACGCGCCCAAGACAATGATGCCGCGCGAGTGGCTGGAATCTCTATAAATCCGGAAACCCTCTTCCTACCGGTGCTCAATGGATCCAGCCAAGCAAAACAAAACAGCATCGCTTTCCAATAGAGCGGCGCTGAGATCCTTGGCGCTGACGCTCCCTGACCTGCTCCTCCTCCCCCCTGCTCCACTGGGGGGTGTTCCAGCACCTGAGGGACCCACGGAGTACCTGCTACTTATCATGTTCATTTTCTTTATTTATTTTGTCTATTTTCTTTTTACCTCTCGCTGGGTTTTTTACTTTTATTTTCTTGGGGGGGGGGAAGGGGAGGAGGTTGAAATGTGCATTGTGTCTTTAGACATTTAAATATAATAATAATTTATTTAGGAAAAGTACATACATAGTTACAGAGTTACAGTACAAACATTCTGTTTGATTTTAAAGATAGAGGTAGTACATACAATACCTAAAGCCACTAGTACGCATAGCGTTTCCGGCAAGGTGTCTATCTTTAAATTCCTGCTATATTCTCTTTTCGCTGCGGAACTACGGTATTTACATTGCACAGCAAAGGTGATGACTTTGTTATTATTATTTTTTTTTTTGAGATATATACAAGAGTTGTTACATTCTTGTACAGCCACTAGTACGCGTAGCGTTTCGGGCAGGTCCCTGGAATACGATCCCCTGCCGCGAAGAATCGTTTTTTCATCCAAGTACACATTTTACTGTTGCGTTAAACAGAGGCTACAGTTAAGGAATTGCGCCCAGTTAATCCTCCCCGGCCAGGATACGAACCCTTATGGTTATTATGGTTAAGATGAGAGCGCCAGTCACACCAGGGCGTGCAGGCCGCTGTGTACTGGTGATCACTTCACCTCAAGGGTCAAGCAAGAACTTTCCCCTCTGCCAAAAATGTCGTTATTAATATCTTCTAAGACACCCAGCAGGGTTTAACGTAACTACCCTGACGTCTGACGTAACTAGCCTGACGTCTGACGTAACTACCCAGCAGGGTTTGACGTAACTACCCTGACGTCTGACGTAACTAACCTGACGTCAGACGTAACTAACCTGCAGGGTTTGACGTAACTACCCTGACGTCTGACGTAACTAACCTGACGTCTGACGTAACTAACCTGACGTCTGACGTAACTAACCTGACGTCTGACGTAACTAACCTGCAGGGTCTGACGTAACTACCCTGACGTCTGACGTAACTAACCTGCAGGGTTTGACGTAACTAACCTGACGTCTGACGTAACTACCCTGCAGGGTCTGACGTAACTACCCTGACGTCTGACGTAACTACCCTGCAGGGTCTGACGTAACTACCCTGCAGGGTCTGACGTAACTACCCTGACGTCTGACGTAACTACCCTGCAGGGTTTGACGTAACTACCCTGCAGGGTCTGACGTAATTACCCTGCAGGGTTTGACGTAACTACCCTGCAGGGTTTGACGTAACTACCCTAACGTCTGACGTAACTACTCTGCAGGGTCTGACGTAACTACCCTGCAGGGTCTGACGTAACTACCCTGACGTCTGACGTAACTACCCTGCAGGGTCTGACGTAACTACCCTGCAGGGTCTGACGTAACTACCCTGACGTCTGACGTAACTACGCGCATGGCGGAACGCGACAAATTAAATGCTACAGATTGTCATTAGAAGGAGTGGAAATGTACGCTTTTAAGGACTAATTACTATTGACCTCGACATGTCAGGTGTTGTAATACAGGTGGATTCGCTCAGTTCTAAAACTTTACGTTCACAACAGCAACAACACTAAACCTGTTGAACTGATGAAGTCAAAAATAAATCCTGAGCGCCTTGGAAATACTGCAGACGAGGTCTTAAGTGTGGTAGAACTGGTTGTTGCAGGTCACTCGGGTCACATTACCACACACTGGGTCAAAATACAGCAACATTTAGGTCAATATGTAAGGAGAGAACACTCAGCCAATATGACCATATGGCACTTGGAAAGAATTCGAGGACATGTTCAACACCCTCCCAGCAAGCATAAGAAATATTGCCGGAACAGCTAGGGGAGTAGAAGAACTCCCAGAACCCCATCAACCAGGTATCAACCAGGTATCAACCAGGTAATCAACCAGGTAAGGAGCCGGGATACGAAGACGGAGGAAAGGAATAATGTCCAGCCACTTGGACCATCGGGTTTCGAATGCCGACCCTCCATGAAGCGAAGCCACGCTGTGCCAACCTGTCCAAGTGAAAGTTCACAGTGTATAACAACACACACACACACACACACACACACATGTTCAATTATATGAACATGTTTGCTGATGATGCTAAGATAATAGGAAGGATAAGAAACTTAGATGATTGTCATGCCCTTGAAGAAGACCTGGACAAAATTAGTACATGGAGCGCCACCTGGCAAATGGAATTTAATGTTAATAAATGCCATTTTATGGAATGTGGAATAGGAGAACATAGACCCCACACAACCTATATATTATGTGAGAAATCTTTAAAGAATTCTGATAAGGAAAGAGATCTAGGGGTGGTTCTAGATAGAAAATTATCACCTGAGGACCACATAAAGAATATTGTGCGAGGAGCCTATGCCACGCTTTCTAACTTCAGAATTGCTTTTAAATACATGGATGGCGATATTCTAAAGACATTGTTCACGACTTTTGTGAGGCCAAAGCTAGAATATGCAGCAGTTGTGTGGTGCCCATATCTTAAGAAGCACATCAACAAACTGGAAATGGTGCAAAGACATGCTACTAAGTGGCTCCCAGAACTGAAGGGCAAGAGCTACGAGGAGAGGTTAGAGGCATTAAATATGCCAAAACTAGAAGACAGAAGAAAAAGAGGTGATATGATCACTACATACAAAATAGTAACAAGAATTGATAAAATCGATAGGGAAGATTTCCTGAGACCTGGAACTTTAAGAACAAGAGGTCATAGATATAAACTAGCTGAACACAGATGCCGAAGAAATATAAGAAAATTCACTTTTGCAAACAGAGTGGTAGACGGTTGGAACAAGTTAGGGGAGAAGGTGGTGGAGGCCAAGACCGTCAGTAGTTTCAAAGCGTTATATGACAAAGAGTGCTGGGAAGACGGGACACCACGAGCGTAGCTCTCATCCTGTAACTACACTTAGGTAATTACACACACACACCAGCTGCTAAATACGCTCTTTCTAAGACAACAACTTACACCAGTCCACGTGTATGGGTCCAGTAAACACAAACAATGTTGCTGTTGTTGTTTTAGATTTAGCTACTCAGAACTAATATATCCATGTAGCACGGGCTATGGTGAGCCCGTAATTGAGTTCGGTTATTCGCGATAACCTTGTTACTGTGATATTTGTGCCAAAGTTTTAAATGGAGGTGGGGTTTCCTCCTTTTTCCCCGTTTCTTTTTCACTTCTGTTTTAGTCGTGTTTTAATAACATTATCTTAGTGACGATGAAAAAAAAACACACACAAACAACTTGTGTACTGTCATATATACCCCTCAGGGAGGGACTACACTACTCCTAATGTATAGTTCACCTTAACGGTTCCCAGAGCCGGTGACAGGAAGATTGTTAAGCTTATTATCGAGGTCCGCCCCCCCCCCCCCCGACCTCCTCCAGGCTAACTAATCACCTTTATCAAGATACAATTTACAACAGTTGTTTAACTCCCAGGGTACCTATTTACTGCTGGGTGAACAGGTGCATCGGGTGAAAGTAAACATAGCCAGCATGCACGTGTTGTCAGCATGCATAGGAGCCGGTCGGCCGAGCGGACAGCACGCTGGACTTATGATCCTGTGGTCCCGGGTTCGATCCCAGGCGCCGGCGAGAAACAATGGGCAGAGTTTCTTTTACCCTATGCCCCTATTACCTAGCAGTAAAATAGGTACCTGGGTGTTAGTCAGCTGTCACGGGCTGCTTCCTGGGGGTGGAGGCCTGGTCGAGGACCGGGCCGCAGGGACACTAAAGCCCCGAAATCATCTCAAGATAACCTCAAGAAGATATGCTCACAGTCTTACAGTCTTACGTCAAACCTAAGCCATATTGCAACTAGTTTGTTTGTATTTGTTTGTTAGAATAATGGTAAGATTTATTTGTAAATATGTTTAGACGCATAATCATGAATGAACAATTTTAATAAAAATTCACATGAACAGTATAATTTTTGCATCGACAATAATTACAATATTGATGCAACCAAAAATAATGAAATTACTGAAAGTTAACAAATTACAAAATAAAGCACACACACCTACGCCAAAAATCGAGCACTGCCAGAGAAGAAAAACTCGTACACTGGCACACAACACAAACACTAATTTAAAACTGTAAAAACTAATTGATAAAAGTGTAAAATAAGAACATGAAACAATAACCAATGTAAAACAAATAGTACATTCGTCGGAGTGAGAAACAATTATATTAAACGTTTACAACTTTTTATATATTATGAATTGCAAACAAAATATATATTTTTTATAATTAAAAAAATCTAGAAAAGGAAGACCTTTGTTTGACATGTCGAAGGTTGGAGGCCAGATACATAGGGGTAGTCTCTCTCTCTCTCTCTCTCAACATTGTATGGAGATTAGTGACGGGCAGGTGACCAACATCGCCGTTGACCAATTATTTGTTATTTATATATATATATATATATATATATATATATATATATATATATATATATATATATATATATATATATATATATATATATATATCATCCTTTTTATCTTTTTCGATGAAATGATGCTGAGTCGATCCTGGAGGTCAGTCAACTCGTCCTCTTACCAATAACATTCCTTTTCGCTGGTATACGCACTAAGGCCAAAAATTGCCGTACTAAAAAATGAAAGACTAGCGAAAGTGACGTACTGTCCCGTTTTCTGTTTTGGGTCCTCTGGCTTAGTCTTGTTAATTTAAAGTGTTTAACCCTAACCTAACAGTTTTCACGACATTTTGACACCTTAGGGACAAATTGCTGCTCTCCTAACCCACCAGATGACCCTTAACTCGCTGCTTTGAGTCCATTTCATTTGGAAAATAAATTGCCACTTTCCAGTACGGCAATTTTTGGCCGTAGCGCCTACGAGTGAAAAGCGACGTTATTTGTAAGAGGACAGATTGGCCAGAAACCCCATCTAGTTAAATATAAAAAAATTGATATAGATAGCCCAAACGCCTCGGTGTTTGAGGCGTTTGAGCCGACTTACATATTTACTGAGCCCGACTTACATATTTACTGAGCCCGACTTACATATTTACTGAGCCCGACTTACATATTTACTGAGCCCGACTTACATATTTACTGAGCCCGACTTACATATTTACTGAGCCCGACTTACATATTTACTGAGCCCGACTTACATATTTACTGAGCCCGACTTACATATTTACTCCACTATTCACAAGAACAAACCGAGAAAGCACACAACTCTAGATGAATGAAATGCAATTCTGCATCTCCATTTTCCTTGCATTACCACCAGGAACGCACATATTTACCAAGTACATAGTGTAAATGTTTGGCCGCCGCGTACGAAGACGGACCTTGCAAATTGGTCTGGGGGAGGAGAAGCACAAAACACATTTCCCACAGCTTGGATATCTGCCGTGATGAAGCCCCAGGGAAGCGGGGGAAGCCACACCTGAAGCCCCAGGGAAGCGGGGGAAGCCACACCTGAAGCCCCAGGGAAGCGGGGGAAGCCACACCTGAAGCCCCAGGGAAGCGGGGGAAGCCACACCTGAAGCCCCAGGGAAGTGGGGGAAGCCACACCTGAAGCCCCAGGGAAGCGGGGGAAGCCACACCTGAAGCCCCAGGGAAGCGGGGGAAGCTACACCTGAAGCCCCAAGGAAGCGGGGGAAGCCACACCTGAAGCCCCAGGGAAGCGGGGGAAGCCACACCTGAAGCCCCAGGGAAGCGGGGGAAGCCACACCTGAAGCCCCAGGGAAGCGGGGGAAGCCACACCTGAAGCCCCCACGTCACACAGCCATCCCAGACTCCCCCTGCGATGACAGGACGACAGAGATTGCTATGGCGAGCCATCTCAACCAAATTCCTTTCCACTGAGGGGGAGAAATCGAACTGGAATCTGTTGTTTCTTAATGCTAGGGCTCTGTGATTCCTTAATGCCAGAGTTCTGTGACTCTCTACTGCCAGAGTTCTGTGACTCTACTGCCAGAGCTCTGTGACTCTCTAATGCCAGAGCTCTGTGACTCTCTAATGCCAGAGTTCTGTGACTCTCTACTGCCAGAGTTCTGTGACTCTACTGCCAGAGTTCTGTGACTCTACTGCCAGAGCTCTGTGACTCTCTACTGCCAGAGTTCTGTGACTCTACTGCCAGAGTTCTGTGACTCTCTACTGCCAGAGCTCTGTGACTCTCTAATGCCAGAGCTCTGTGACTCTCTATGCCAGAGCTCTGTGACTCTCTAATGCCAGAGCTCTGTGACTCTCTAATGCCAGAGCTCTGTGACTCTCTAATGCCAGAGCTCTGTGACTCTCTAATGCCAGAAAGCTAAAATAAGAAAGTAATGGTGAAGGTTTTGGAGGAGGGAAAGTCTGATGAGTCGGGTTAATGTGAAACAAAAGTTGAGAGTTGACATTACAAAAAAAAGTTTGTAAGTGGAAATGAATGAGAATTACAAGAGCAGAAATTAAAGCAAATAAGACGAATAAAGGAGAAACAAGCAAGTTAATGAGCCCCGAGTGCCAGTGCCCCCGTGAGTGCCTTATCGTGACGCAGTAATCTCCATGCAGGAAATTTATATCTGGAAACTTTCCAACTTCAATAGAAGCAGTTAAATAATAATTCTGGTTGAGGGTGACTGGCCCGGCTCCGCGATGCGTCCCGAGAACTATATGCCTAGTGTGTCCAGGATGTCAGGTTATCTTGAGATGATTTCAGGGCTTTTTTTTTTAGTGTCTCCGCGGCCCGGTCCTCGACCAGGCCTCCACCCTCAGGAAGCAGCCCGTGACAGCTGACTAACACCCAAGTACCTATTTTACTGCTAGGTAACAGGGGCATAGGGGTGTAAGAAATTCTGCCCATTGTTTCTCGCCGGCGCCTGGGATCGAACCCGAAACCACAGGATCACAAGTCCAGTGTGCTGTCCGCTCGGCCGACCGACTCCCTGCTACATGTCAAAGACATGTAGCGTTCAAGAGTGAGATGAAGTGTTTGGCGAGATAACACACAGTGATAACAGCAGTTCTTCGAAACAAAAAAGTGAATCCAGGGTACACGGTGTTAAGATAACCAAAACATAAAATGATGACAGTATAAGGTATGTTCAAAACATTTCGTTGAACAGAAAAAGAACAGTAAATGAGGATGAAAAATAGGCACAAAATTTATCGGAGAACCCAAAAGAGGACAGTCGACTTGAGAATGGTCCAGGACGGACCGAAACGTCATCGTCCCTTCACCTTCTAGTGTGTGGTCTGGTCTAAACATACTTTAGCCACGTTATTGTGACTCATCGCCTGTTGATCGGAGAACATGAAGTTCTGGAGATAGACTGCTACAGGCTCAGTATAAGGCGAGCAGCGCCGGTCCAAGAACACATAGGGGCCTCGTAGCCTGGTGGATAGCGCGCAGGACTCGTAATTCTGTGGCGCGGGTTCGATTCCCGCACGAGGCAGAAACAAATGGGCAAAGTTTCTTTTACCCTAAGTGCCCCTGTTACCTAGCAGTAAATAGGTACCTGGGAGTTAGTCAGCTGTCACGGGCTGCTTCCTGGGGTGTGTGTGTGTGGTGTGGGGAAAAAAAAAAAGTAGCTAGTAAACAGTTGATTGACAGTTGAGAGGCGGGCCGAAAGAGCAAAGCTCAACCCCCGCAAAAACACAACTAGTAAACACAACTAGTAAACACAACTAGTAAACACAACTAGTAAACACAACTAGTAAACACAACTAGTAAACACACACCCCGTGATGACGGCGACCTCCACACACCGCAACACTAACTTGGCAGACAACTGAAGATGGGGTCTCGTGTGTGTGTCCATTACCAAACATAACAGAGTTATACTGGTCAATCTTGTAATAACCCTTTGAGATCAAGATGGGGAGGAGGAAGCCAGACATTAAACACCAACAAGATATAAACAAGCACTCAATGTGTGTCTTGTAACGATGCAATTGGCCAACCCGTTCTCGCACTTTCTTACAGTCAGTATTGACTTATTAAATACGTGCATATGTGACATACTAAACATACTAGTTTACCTTGAAAAGCTTCATAGAAAACCCCGACCTTACCTAATCTTCTTAGTATGTTAAGATAAGCATCTTATTGCTTCGTAATTACAATTATTACTTAACCTATACCTATAATTGGTTAAGTAATAATTGTAATTACGAAGCAATAAGATGCTTATCTTAACATACTAAGAAGGTTAGGTAAGGTCGGTGTTTTCTATGAAGCTTTTCAAGGTAAACTAGTATGTTTAGTATGTCACATATGCACGTATTTAATAAGTCAATACTGACTATACGAAAGTGCGAGAACGGGTTGAATTGGCATGTTCTTGATTCTGTTCATTGTGGTTGTTGTGTTTCATGGCTGCAGATTCTATACACTTTTTCTAATGATGTTTTAATGATGCATTCATCGTGCTGATAATTCACAAGGTGTACTCGCCTAGTTGTGCTTGCGGGGGTTGAGTTATGGCTCTTTGGTCCCGCCTCTCAACTGCTAATCTACTGATGTACAGGTTCCTGAGCCTATTGGGCTCTATTATATCTACACTTGAAACTGTATGGAATCTGGCTCACACACAAGGTGTGTGTGTGTGTGTGTGTGTGTGTGTGTGTGTGTGTGTGCGTGTGAGAAAGAGAGAGAGAGAGAGAGAGAGAGAGAGAGAGAGAGAGAGAGAGAGAGAGAGAGAGAGAGAGAGAGAGAGAGAGAGAGAGAGAGAGAGAGAGAGAGAGAGAACTCTCACCTCCTCCGTAACTCCACGGATACTAACCAGTCGCAAGTTCTCTTCGTAACCAATGAACTATTCAATGAAAACTTCAAGTTTCCGACACGTTAAGTACGAAGCTATTCACTCTATAAATTCACTAAACATAATATACCTGTTCAACAAAGTTTTCTATTTTAATGAAATATTACCAAAGCTAACAACTCTATTCTCGCTAGACGAGCAAAATAAAATCTGCATTCCAAAGGAGTTTTCATCCTTCTTTCCTTGGACCCGAGTGGCCCACATTCTACCCAATTCGGGACAATTCACTTCAAAGCGGAGTGGCAAGAAACTTCATGTAAGGGATCTGACTCCAAACCCAATTTGCAGTTGAGATCTCCACTATATTGGTTTTTGATGTCCCCTGCCTGGAGAGTCAGCCAGGCTAGCTGCCCCCGGGGGTCACCGTCGCCCGCTGTTGACCCTTAACTAGTGTGTCTTAACTAGGGGTCACCACCACCTGGTGACCCACGCAGTCCGGGGTCACATTCGCCAGCTGTTGACTCTACGTTAACTAGCGTGACCCCACGTTAACTAGCGTGACCCCACGTTAACTAGCGTGACCCCACGTTAACTAGCGTGACCCCACGTTAACTAGCGTGACCCCACGTTAGCTAGCGTGACCCCACGTTAACTAGCGTGACCCCACGTTAACTAGCGTGACCCCACGTTAACTAGCGTGACCCCACGTTAACTAGCGTGACCCCACGTTAACTAGCGTGACCCCACGTTAACTAGCGTGACCCCACGTTAACTAGCGTGACCCCACGTTAACTAGCGTGACCCCACGTTAACTAGCGTGACCCCACGTTAACTAGCGTGACCCCACGTTAACTAGCGTGACCCCACGTTAACTAGCGTGACCCCACGTTAACTAGCGTGACCCCACGCTAACTAGCGTGACCCCACGTTAACTAGCGTGACCCCACGTTAACTAGCGTGACCCCACGCTAACTAGCGTGACCTCGCCTTGCCTATTTAGGCTGACTACTTATATCTACACTCGTAGCCGGTCCCAGTTATTAATCATGTCTGTGTTCGTCTCTCGAGATTATCTTGTAACTCACGGATATAATTATGCATTAATTTGACGCCTTTCCAATATAAAACCTTGAACCAAACAAATGAAGGCGTGTTTAGAGAATATTAAATGACTATAAGCATTATGGCAATTCAATTATGGAGTGCAGCTGCAAATAAATATTGTAGGCTAATTAACAAATGACTCAAATAAAATAATTTGGGACCGCTTCTCGGTCCATATAAATTGAGAGCTTATTTAAGTTCAGGCACCAGACGGGATCGCTCCTGCGCCAGGTAAGTCCACTATGGGCTCACCTTAGCCCGCGTGCTACTTGCCCCGCTCCTGCGCCAGGTAAGTCCACTACGGGCTCACCATAGCCTGCGTGCTACTTGCCCCGCTCCTGTGCCAGGTAAGTCCACTACGGGCTCACCTTAGCCCGCGTGCTACTTGCCCCGCTCCTGCGCCAGGTAAGTCCACTACGGGGTCACCAAAGCCCGTGCTACTTGCCCCGCTCCTGTGCCAGGTAAGTCCACTACGGGCTCACCTTAGCCCGCGTGCTACTTGCCCCGCTCCTGTGCCAGGTATGTTACGGGATCACCATAGCCCGTGCTACTTGGAACTTGTTCCGAGTAGCTGGATCTATAACAACAACAACATCAGTTCAGGGCTACAGTATACTTGTTATGGTTTGTCAGTAAGGTGTTGCGATGGCCGTAATATCCTTACACCGCAGGATAGGCCTAACACCGCACGAAAGTCTCAGAGGGAGGGATGTTGAGGCCTCCCGTTCATTATACTAGTCTTTATATACTAGTTCATTATACTAGCCATTATACTAGGCTTTATACTTAACCACCACCTTCGTCAGTGGCGTCCAGGGACCTCATCCACCCGCTCATCACTTTAATAAGACTATCAAAATCCTCAGATTAGGCAAAATTGTAATTAATTTTGTCAATAAAGATGTTAATAATAAAATAATTCCCCTTCCCTCACCTTCTACGCCAATAGTCTCCGAGGGCCTCGTTCAGCCGCTCACCGCCTCTCATTCCTTCACCACCTTCGTCAGTAGTCTCCGAGGGCCTCGTTCCCTGCACATGAGAGAGCGCCTGTCCAGTTCTTCAAGTCTACCTTTTAGCATTCTTAGGGCCACGACTCCAACGCGGGCCACTAACTTGGGAGACACTAACTGGACCACTAACTTGGGAGACACTAACTGGACCACTAACTTGGGAGACACTAACTGGACCACTAACTTGGGAGACACTAACTGGACCACTAACTTGGGAGACACTAACTGGACCACTAGTCCACACTTCGGAAAAACTCTTGAGGAAAATGCCACTTACTCTGGTTTTCTTCAGGCCGTGAAACCTTTGACAACTTCGAACTCTCCTAACGTGCAAAGGTTTCGACAAGATGTGGAAGGATTTTTGCTACCTTAAACATCCCCCCCAAAACGACATCTGCCAAATATCCTGAAACAGCTGTCAAAAAAAGTACATTTATATGTTGTTCATTTTCCTCTAAATGCAATTATATAGTAGCTAACAGTTGCATCTAATTCCTAAAGCGTTACAAATGTGTAAGAACATGACATCATCTAGCCCAGTAGGTAAGGTTCTGAGAGTGGGCCAAGAGCCCAGGAGGCGAGGTTCTGAGAGTGGGTCAAGAGCCCAGCAGGTGAGGTCCTGAGGATAGGTCAAGAGCCCAGCAGGTAAGGTCCTGAGAGTGGGTCAAGAGCCCAGCAGGTGAGGTTCTGAGAGTGGGTCAAGAGCCCAGCAGGTGAGGTCCTGAGAGTGGGTCAAGAGTCCAGCAGGTAAGGTTCTGAGAGTGGGTCAAGAGCCCAGCAGGTGAGGTCCTGAGAGTGGGTCAAGAGCCTAGGAGGTGAGGTCCTGAGAGTGGGTCAAGAGCCTAGGAGGTGAGCTCCTGAGAGTGGGTCAAGAGCCCAGCAGGTGAGGTCCTGAGAGTGGGTCAAGAGCCCAGCAGGTAAGGTCCTGAGGCCAAATAAATAAAAGCCAAATGCTCATTACAATCAGTCCCTAAAACCCCTGTTTATGAACGAAAAACGGTTTACACACACGACTCAACTGATGGCATTCGAACATTTCTCCTGAACAGTGCTTTACTGACGACCTGCTCGAATCAGAACTCAGCAAATGCTTCATCCATGTAATACAAGTCCAATTAATTACCAATATAACCTAAACACTTAGCATAACTTAACTTACAAGAGAGCAAGACTCCAGCAGACAAGAACCTTGAGGCTACCTTCTAGAAGCCTCCAAACGCAAACGGCCGAAGACCTCCAGAACGAAGTCTTGTAACCGTCCCAAATAAAACCGTTACATTCCGTCGATTTAAATTTTACCTCGGCTTGTAAACGAGTCGTTGTTTCTCATTTTACTACCGTTGTTTTAAGAGATACTGGACGGACGTGCACCTTTATGTATGCAGGCTCGTACATATCCAGGAATACGTTAATACATTATTTATCAACATATTCCTGGACAATGTATCGTTTAGAAATTTGTCACTAAACCCCCAACGCCATAACGTCCCGCCACCATAACCATCTACCACCATCCAGACCCCCAATCAACCATCAACAGAACCACACCCACCAACCACTAGCCAAACCACCGTCACAACATCCCGCTACCACAACCACTCACCACAATCACAACATCCCGCTACCACAACCACTCACCACCATCACAACATCCCGCTACCACAACCACTCACCACCATAACAACATCCCGCTACCACAACCACTCACCACCATCACAACATCCCGCTACCACAACCACTCACCACCATAACAACATCCCGCTACCACAACCACTCACCACCATAACAACATCCCGCTACCACAACCACTCACCACCATCACAACATCCCGCTACCACAACCACTCACCACCATCACAACATCCCGCTACCACAACCACTCACCACCATCACAACATCCCGCTACCACAACCACTCACCACCATAACAACATCCCGCTACCACAATCACTCACCACCACCACCACCACCACCACGACCCATCAACCACCATCACCACCGACGCAGTGATCGATGGCTGTCGGCCGCCCGACCTGCCACAAGGCTCCTGCTGCAGTCTTGCTCGACTTAATCAATCTCCACCAGCTCCCCCCCCCCCACCCACCACCAGCTATTTCTACCGACGCAATGTGAATTTATTTCCCTCCACAGTCTATTTCCAGCCGCCTCCTTCCCGCCCGCTAGACGACGACAGGCCGAAGTCGTTGGGTCTTAATTGTTTCCCCAAGGTGAAGGAAAATCGGTATTGGTCATTTCTGTTCACAAGTAAACGAATATCAGTGGTTTCTCCAACAGGAGTGAGCCTATGTCTCTCCTCGCCAGGAATACAGGAAGCTCAGGTTCTACTAGCCAGGAATGTGTGGATCTTATTTACTTTGAGGAATGAATGCATTTTACCCAGCTTACTACCAAGAATGAAGGAATACCGACCGCTTACCTCCTGGAATCAATTGATCTGAGCTGCTTTCAACCAAGAATTAATGAAGCTTATCTGCTTACAGCCATGAATGACAAAAATCAATATGCCTCCTTCCTCAAGTGTGACAGACTCCCTGATAGTCATCGCTAGGAACGAATCCAAAGCGAATCATTTCTCACAAAGATTCAATGAATCTGAACCGTTAGTGTCCAGTAAAAGTGAACCAGTCTCCAGCCGGGTCCCTCAACATATGACCTCGAACCCAGAAAGTTGTAAATGATATAACAGGGGTGTGAGGCTCCGTCTGTCCTTCCTTCTTTTAAAATGTTCTTAAAAATCTTTCACAACACGTTCACAAATACACTTATATGCTTTAAGTTAGGGAAAAGTAGGTGCGCAATATGTAACAAAAGTAAAAATTACGATTAAAGTTAATCATAGTTGAAACATCAGTTTTTTTTATTATTTTGAAGGAGAAAACGTCAATTAAGTTTAGATGAATTGATGAGGGGAAACTAAACCAGATTGCGGTTGTTCTGTTCTCTAACTCTTCATTATTAAACAAGCTCTCAAGAGCACCAGGCAAGAAACACCTGACTAATTTAACAATGTATGGGTGTTAATGCGCTTGTGAGTGTATGTGTTATTGTTGTGTTAAATAAGTGTTAAATGTTCCTTCTCGTGTTGAACTCATTATAGTTGTATATACACTCGCCTTGTTCTTGCAGGTGTTGGGCTGCAGCTCTTGGGCCCCACTTCTAAACCTTCAATCGATTGGTATACAGGTATTCAAGTATTTTCATTCGTCACACTTATATTTGAAGTATGAAGTTCCCTCTCACTTCCCCTCCATTCCCCTCTAGCCTCCCCTCCTCTCGCGATAAAAATCATAATAGAGTCACTACGAAGTTTTAATTGAA
>NC_091179.1:14105563-14115563 GCF_040958095.1 Procambarus clarkii
CCCTCATTTCGGTAATGGGTGATGACAATGCACACAGCCCGGCGGCCCACTCTCACCCCCTTCCAACCTCTCCACTCTCTCCATTATTTGCATTTCTCGTGTATTTGCCGAAATCGACGCTACTCGACCACATCCTCAAGGACTCCAGGATAGTTTTTCAACGTCCTGTGGGACACGGGCCGCCTTCCTCCCCACCACTTGGACAAAATATAGCGTTCGCCTCATCCACTTTCTAAAAAAAATGCTGATTTGATGATTTTATCGTCAGTAAAGATTTAATTTTGTTAATTTGTGTATTTATACTTCCCGTCGCGAGTGCATACTCTGAGTAAATGTAAATTATACAGGTTACCAGATTTGTGAGGGGAAAAAAGGCGTTCAGGGCCAACATGCATTAGTTAAATGTATACGCAGAAAATTAGTGGCAGCTGACCCTCACAAACTGATGTATATATACACTTTCTATATACGTATGTATATAAAAATTGTATATATACATCAAGTTTATATACGTATGTTTATGTGTGATGTGTGTTCTCACCTAAATGTTGGCAGTGGGAGGGGATCGCGCGTCAGCAATACCTCTATAAGGTCAGTAGAAGGTCACTCTGTGACCTTCTACTTCCCATCTGAGGGGTACTCTCTTATCCATCTGAATACTTTCCCCAGTTACTACAGCCGTCATCTCGAGCTTGTCTAACAGTCTCCTGTGTGGAACGGTGTCGTGCGCTTTCTGACAACCTAGGAAGACGCAGTCCACTCACACACAGACTTGGCACACATTGCTGAACCCAACTACGCAAAATCAATACTAGTGTAGCACTAGCAAGGAAGGACTATTATGTGGCACACTGTACCTTACACCTTTGCCAAAGAGAGAACAAAGTTGAGAGCTGTGATATAAATATGTAATATAAGAGAGTACATATAATATGTACTCTCTCCTCTACTCTCCCCCTCTACCATATTAAGCACTCTGTCCTTTTCACTAATTCAGAGAACTAAATATAAGACAAAGAATACATAATCGCAAATGCAATGGACAGTCAAACACGGACCAAAGACAAACTTTTTTTTAGCAAAATTGGAAACACAGCGAGAGACCACACGAGGGAGGAGGGGGGGGGGGGGAGGAAGACACAGATGAACCAGAGAGACTCATAGTGAAGCGTTCCTCCACGGACCGCACGGGCTCACCATAGCCCGTGCTACTTGCCCCGCTCCTGTCCCAGGTGAGTTACGGGCTCACCATAGCCCGTGCTACTTGGAACTTGTTCCGAGTAGCTGAATCTATAACAACAACAACTCCCACGGATCTTGTAGTGGTCCACCAGCCGGCGAGTGGTAGAACTTTGGGTACTGGAGCTGGACGGTAGAGCGACGGTCTCGCTCCATGCAGGTCAGCGTTCAATCCCCGACCGTCCAAGTGATGGGACACCATTCCTTTCCCCCGTCTCATCCCCAAATCCTTATCCTGACCCCACTTTCCAACGGCCGTATAGTCGTAATGGCTTGGCGCTTTCCCCCTGATAATCCCTCCCTCCCTCCATCCACAGGACCCAAACAACCGACAGGCAAAAGGCACGTCCACGACCTGAATTTACCTGAACACACGCACACAGAGGCAAGACATCCCGGCAGATTACCATGCAGGCAGGCGACAACGTAGGACAAACTCAGCCTCGCTTAAAAACATCAGCTTGCTCAGCATGCAGACTGCTAATTCAATACCCAGTTTTCTCTCTCAAGTATGAATACATATTGGCTATTTTTCTTGGACGTGTTCATTACGCAACACTTCGTATTCACAGGGATATTCCCTCCGGGAAGCAACGCGTAAACATACACCACAATACACGTAAATTAATATTCCCAACCCGTTCTGGAGGAGAATCCTACGAGATAAACTTCCCAGTGGGTCAATAAGTTCTAATATCCAACCTGTCCTCTTACAAAGAACGTCGCATTTCGATCGTATGCGTTACTAAGTCGAAAAATCGTCGTACTAGAAAAATGGAAGCGGCTGGCGAAAGTGACATACTGTCCCGTTTTCTGTTTTGGGTCCTCTGGTAGGTAAGGAGGGGAACTTTAAATTTACCGTTTTCTTGGCATTGGGAAACCTTAGGAGGCCGGGCTGTAATATCCCTTAACCGAAATGTGGTATTATCCGGCTCGCTAATGGCTAAAAGCGCGAGATCCGTCACCATCCATCCGGCCGTGTGAAGTACGTGGTACACCGGTGGCCAATATCTTAACCGGACGTACGGATTACTGCTTTCCGAAAATAGGCTAAGTGATTCTTGTGAATGCGTGCCCTCGTGGTAAGTGTAATTACCGGATTAGCCGGTATTTAGTTGTCTAAACAGGGGTGAAATATAATGGTGGGGTGAGATCTTGGTTATCTTGAGATAATTTCGGGGCTTTTAGTGTCCCCGCGGCCCGGTCCTCAACCAGGCCTCCACCCCCAGGAAGCAGCCCGTGACAGCTGACTAACGTATGCTGTTATCTCTACATGTAATATAACGTATGAGATGCTGTAATCTCCACATGTAAACACCAGGATGGTCGGCATGGCTGTGGTGTGTTGTGAAGGATAGTGGTAATTTTGTACTTAATACGATTACCCAATGGATTGTTGTTGTTGTATTTAAACCAACATTCGCCTAACCCATCCCAACCTAACCCAAACCCACCACAACTCACCTAACCAAACCTAATCTAATGCAACCTAACTTAATCCAACCCAACCTTGCCTTAACTAATGCAACCTAAGCAAGAAAACGAGCTACATGACAGGTATAGTACATACCAGAACACAGTGCTAAGCCACCAAGACTCCGTGTTAGACGTGTGTGTGTGTGTGTGTGTGTGTGTGTGTACTCACCTAATTGTGCTTACGGGGGTTGAGCTCTGACTCTTTGGTCCCGCCTCTTAACTGTCAATCAACTGGTGTACAGATTCCTGAGCCTATTGGGCTCTATTGGGTGTGTGTGTGTGTGTGTGTGTGTGTGTGTGTGTGTGTGTGTGTGTGTGTGTGTGTGTGTGTGTGTGTGTGTACGACATATTCATAATGCTGGCAGCCTTGTGCTCCTCACACACAAGAACCACCATATATATACCATTACATCTTTTCAATATTCCATGAACATTTTTACAGCGGACCATTAGTTAGTAGAGTCCGCTGCATCATACAAAAAAAAAAAAATAGATTTGCAATTCAGATTCGATCCAATTATAATCCATGGAATATTTATTATTTAGAACTCGGTTGTGAATCAACACAAATTCAATTGTTTATGTATATAAAGGTGTGGATGTGTGTGTGTATACAAGAATGTGTCACACACTCCGGGGACAGCTAGACGGGTTAAGGGGCTTTGACACTGACAGGATGAGAATTGAATTTTTTGCCTAAAATAAATCTACATATAAACAGCTAAGTATAGGAAGCGTATTAATAACCAATACACAGCCTCCACGTGCAAAATGATATGAATAACATGACATGTCAACTTACCCATGTTACTCTGTTGTTTAAAATCAAGTTTGGGAAGGAACAAATGTTAACCTGAAAAGGGTTTTATTTGGCTGAGGCGCGAATGTGTTTTTGGTACAAAGTATTTCCTAACACAGGCGCCTGCCTAGAGGACGCGACACGGGGGCAGTCCCCAGCTCTTCCCACAATTCCCGCCAAACACACACACCGAAACAACGACGTTGATACAACGTTCGAACAAGTTTTAACACCTCCTAACCAGTTATAACAACCAATGTAGCAAGTTGTAACAACGTTCTAATACGTCATAAACACGTTAAGCCAAGATGTAACAACTTTATTACAAGTTGTAACAAGCGGGAAAATAGAGTCAGTTTCGGTTTGTGTTTACAGGGAATTAAGTGTCTTTATATAAATGACATTAAATGTGTACCAACGAATCCTCCTCCTCCTCTATCATGTTTCACATGTATATGATATAAATGACAATTATTACTACTGGCACAGCAGCAGTAGCAGCAGCAGCAGCAGCAGTAACAGCAGTAACAGCAGCAGCAGCAGCAGTAGTACCAGCAGCAGCAGCAGCAGCAGTAGCAGTAGTAGCAGCAGCAGCAGCAGCAGCAGTAGTAGCAGCAGCAGCAGCAGTAGCAGTAGTAGCAGCAGCAGCAGTAGCAGTAGTAGCAGCAGCAGCAGCAGCAGCAGCAGCAGCAGCAGTAACAGCAGCAGCAGCAGTAGCAGTAGTAGCAGCAGCAGCAGTAGCAGTAGTAGCAGCAGCAGCAGCAGCAGTAGTAGCAGCAGCAGCAGCAGCAGCAGTAGCAGTAGTAGCAGCAGCAGCAGTAGCAGTAGTAGCAGCAGCAGCAGTAGTAGCAGCAGCAGCAGCAGCAGCAGCAGTAGCAGCAGCAGCAGCAGCAGCAGCAGCAGCAGTAACAGCAGCAGCAGCAGCAGTAACAGCAGCAGTAGCAGCAGCAGCAGCAGCAGTAACAGCAGCAGCAGCAGCAGCAGCAGCAGCAGTAACAGCAGCAGCAGTAACAGCAGCAGCAGCAGCAGTAACAGCAGCAGTAGCAGCAGCAGCAGCAGCAGCAGCAGCAGCAGTAGCAGCAGCAGTAGCAGCAGCAGCAGCAGCAACAGCAGTAACAGCAGCAGCAGCAACAGTAACAGCAGCAGCAGCAGCAGTAACAGCAGCAGCAGCAGTAACAGCAGCAGCAGTAACAGCAGCAGCAGCAGCAGTAACAGCAGCAGTAGCAGCAGCAGCAGCAGCAGCAGCAGCAGTAGCAGCAGCAGTAGCAGCAGCAGCAGCAACAGCAGTAACAGCAGCAGCAGCAACAGTAACAGCAGCAGCAGCAGCAGTAACAGCAGCAGCAGCAGCAGCAGTAGCAGTAGCAGCAGCAGCAGTAGCAGTAGTAGCAGCAGCAGCAGCAGCAGTAACAGCAGCAGCAGCAGCAGCAGTAACAACAGCAGCAGCAGCAGCAGTAACAGCAGCAGCAGCAGCAGCAGTAGCAGCAGCAGCAGCAGCAGCAGTAACAGCAGCAGCAGCAGCAGTAACAGCAGCAGCAGCAGTAACAGCAGCAGCAGCAGCAGTAACAGCAGCAGTAGCAGCAGCAGCAGCAGCAGCAGCAGCAGTAGCAGCAGCAGCAGCAACAGCAGTAACAGCAGCAGCAGCAACAGCAGTAACAGCAGCAGCAGCAACAGTAACAGCAGCAGCAGCAGCAGTAACAGCAGCAGCAGCAGCAGCAGTAGCAGCAGCAGCAGCAGCAGCAGCAGCAGCAGTAACAGCAGCAGCAGCAGCAGTAACAGCAGCAGCAGCAGTAACAGCAGCAGCAGCAGTAACAGCAGCAGCAGCAGTAACAGCAGCAGCAGCAGCAGTAACAGCAGCAATAGCAGCAGCAGCAGCAGTAACAGCAGCAGCAGCAGCAGCAGTAACAGCACCAGCAGCAGCAGTAACAGCAGCAGCAGCAGCAGTAACAGCAGCAGTAGCAGCAGCAGCAGCAGCAGCAGCAGCAGTAGCAGCAGCAGCAGCAACAGCAGTAACAGCAGCAGCAGCAACAGCAGTAACAGCAGCAGCAGCAACAGTAACAGCAGCAGCAGCAGCAGCAACAGCAGCAGCAGCAGGAGCAGTAACAGCAGTAGCAGCAGCAGCAGCAGCAGCAGCAGCAGTAGTAACAGCAGTAACAGCAGCAGCAGCAGTAACAGCAGCAGCAGCAGCAGCAGCAGTAGCAGCAGCAGCAGCAGCAACACCGTGACGCAGCTGGGAATACCACGTGACACTGGGATCAGTTGTGGACGCTCATATTACACATCCTCCTCCAAGTCCTCTACACAGTGTGCAAGTGATGCACACTACAGGCGTATTGATCACGCTTACTGGATGGTGGTGGTGGTGGTGTATCACCACCAGTGGTGACTTGTCAATATCTCCACCACACACACACAGCCAGGAATCATTCAACCCCTTACGAAACAGGTACATCTTTTCTTTTAATCATGGCGGTTTTGTTTACATTTATTGAACAGTTTGCGAGCTTTGATACTTTGTAGCTTCTTACTATTCTTAGATACTTTGATCAACAAGGTTATTGTTGATTAAAACTATCTCGTAGTGCAGCGGAGATTATCATGCCAGTCTGGCATGATACCAGCTCCACCACACACCTGTGTTTCCACACCTGTGTTCCAGTCACTAACAATGCTAGCCTCCACACCTGCGTTCTATACACATTAGTGTCGTCAGCCTCTAGGTGTTTTAGACACATTAAAAACATCAATTTCTACGCCACACCTGACAACCACACTAGCCTCCACGCCATACCTGTTAACCACACCAGCCTCCACGCCACACCTGTCAACCACACCAGCCTCCACGCCACACCTGTCAACCACACCAGCCTCCACGCCACACCTGTCAACCACACCAGCCTCCACGCCACACCTGTCAACCACACCAGCCTCCACGCCACACCTGCCTCCGTAGCACATCTGCGTTCCAGACTCCTTATAAAGCACTATGAAAGTCAACAGGTCTGCCCTCAGCCCTTAAGAAGAGGCCGAGTCAAAGCCCCGCTGTCCGCTTCCCGTTTTCTCTCGCTCATTAGCCACTTGCAATTATTTTTACCATAACTATTCTAAATTATAACAAACTTTCCCAATATTATTTCCGCGATAATTGTTCTATTCGATTACACTGTAGTAAAGAACACTTATACACAGTCATTGTACAGGATGGAAAGTATACACTAATGAGAGATGCATATCAAACCTCTTAGTGTACTTACAATGAGGTGAGTTTACTTACACTGAAGTGAGTTGTAGTCCTAAATATGGCTCAGGACTCTGAGTTGGAGCTCAGAGTCCTGAGCCATATTAGGACTCAAAGACACTAATAGGTTGGTAAATCAGATGTTGTGGTGGCCGTAGTAACTCCTCCTACAATTGATATAGATCTGCACCACAACCCCCCCAAAAAAAAAGAGCCTATGTCTCTTTTGGCATGATTTGGAATACAGGTATAGTTGATGTTATTGGGAATAGTTTACATGTCATGACAGTCATTACATTCTGTCGTGAAACGTCGTTATTGATGTAATTTTATATTTACAGGAAATGTCGTGATAGGAAATATAGATTAATACAGACAAGAGAGTAGAAGCCTAAACATAAAAACGAAAACTTTTGGGGGATTTTTTTGGGATAAAAAAAAAAGTTTTTATATTCCAGGTTTGGGAAAAACCTGGGATATGAGGACAGACTAAGTTCTGGGATATGAGGACAGACTAAGTTCTGGGATATGAGGGCAGACTAAGTCCTGGGATATGAGGACAGACTAAATCCTGGGATATGAGGACAGAGTGAAGGAAAGATGTCCTTGAAAACATTAAGAGCGGGTATTGAACACGGTCCTGCAAGTAGCGAGGCCATGGCTGAACTTACAGCTGCCAGAGACTCCCCCCCATCTATCCACCAGGGTGCAGAGAGAGATCATAGTCCCATACACCCACTGGAACCCATACATTGTCTTTCAACCAACCCCCCCTCCCCCCTGGAAATAGTATGGGTACATCAGACAGCCAGAGGCGTGTGCAGAAGCGTAATATATATATACGCCTTTATCGCACAGAAGCGTAAGAACCAAACCTCCTTTTCAACTCACAAATTAATGCCCTGAAACGCGTATAATTTTACTGATTATATTTCCAATAAAGAAGTATTTATTTTTGGACGCTTGTTTTCGCAGCATACAAATATGAAGCAATTAGTTTAAGGCCGGGAGGTGTATGCAATGGGGTTTATTGTTCCTGGGGCCAGATTCACGAAAGCAGTTACGCAAGCACTTACGAACCTGTACATCTTTTCTCAATCTTTGGCGGCTTTGTTTACAATTATTAAACAGTTAATGAGCTCCGAAGCCCCAGGAGGCTGTTTATAACAATAACAACAGTTGATTGAGAAGTTTTCATGCTTGTAAACTGTTTAATAAATGTAATCAAAGGCGTCAAAGATTGAGGAAAGATGTACACGTTCGTAAGTGCTTTCGTGAATTTGGCCCCAGGACTGTGGGAATACTGAACCAGAATGTCGCCGCCAATCTCACACAAGACAAATTTTGTATCGCTAAATCTTTCAATCTCTTACTCGGAGCTCACTCTATTTGCACGTGTATTATCCTGTGTCCATCCTTTATGTTTGCCTCAGCCCCACACACACACACTCACACACAGAGGCGGGACCAAAGAGCCAGAGCTCAACCCCCGCAAGCCCAACTAGGCGAATACACACACGCACGCACGCACGCACACACACACACACACACACACACACACACACACACACACACACACACGCACACACACACACACACACACACACACACACACACACACACACACGCACGCACGCACGCACGCACACACACACACACACACACACACACACACTGCCAGCCAAGCCGGTAAGCCACGCAATTGCATTCCTTCCCCCATCCTTGTGCAGCAAAGTATCGTCGAATATTTATGGAGAACAGAAAGCTGCAGAGGAGGCCGCCGAGTAGACATAAAAAGAGACATGAAGCAGCCTGGGGAGTGATGGAGGGAGGTAAACACATCATAAAGAATGCCTACAATGAAGAAGATGCCCACGAGGCCAACATAAACAATACCCACCACCAGACAGAGTGACCGAGTGCAACTCACAATTACAACTTAACATTCATTCCATAATCTTGAAACGTTTACATAAAAAAATCCTATGAGTGACGCCTTTTGTGATTGTGATTGATATTTGTGATTGATTGATTGTGATTGACATGGATGAGTGATTGACATTTACATCTCTTGCTCACACGTAAATAAGAAGAGGTCTTATGTTCTGGCCAATGTTGTTAACACCTTAGTGAAAAGGAGAGGGAGAGAGAGAGAGAGAGAGAGAGAGAGAGAGAGAGAGAGAGAGAGAGAGAGAGAGAGAGAGAGAGAGAGAGAGAGAGGGGGGGGGGACGAAAACAGAGGCGGGGCAAAGAGATGGAAGAAGAATGCACCACCTTAAATCTTGCTAATCTTCCATGCAGTGTTACAAAGAGGAAGACACACCTGCCCAGACCAAAACACTCACACACCTGCTGACAGTCTGTGACTTAATTAATCCGCTGGTCCATACACGAGCGAGTGGCAGATGTAAACACGAAACAGAGTTTCACAAAGGATAATGAGAAGTGTCTTTTTACCACTCTGAGCTTACAGTATATATATATATATATATATATATATATATATATATATATATATATATATATATATATATATATATATATATATATATATATATATATAGTAACGAAGGTACCCGACCCTGCCAGGTTGCGAGGCTGGCTAAGAATCTCCCGGGTCTCCTGGTTACCTCCCAGAGCCCAAATGCTTCAGTTACATCTAAACATATTCTCAGCCCGGGTAAACACTACAATATATGTGGGAACTATGAGCACATTGGTGTGCAAGAACTGACAAACTGGTGAAACGCAAGACAAACAGAATTAATAGACTGTTAGGAGCTGAATTCAATGCAGTTTAGTGGATCTGGAGCTCATCCTCGTATAATGATAGTACTCACAGCAGGTAATCTTATCTTGAGGTTAAAGGATTTCGGGGCTTAGCGTCCCCGCGGCCCGGTCCTCGATCAGGCCTCCTTTTTGTTACACATCCCCCAGGAAGCAGCCCGTAGCAGCTGTCTATAACTCCCAGGTACCTATTTACTGCTAGGTGAACAGGGGGCATCAGGGTAAAAGAAACATTTTTGCCCATTTGTCTCCGCCTCCACCGGGGATCGAGCCCGGAACCTCAGGACTACGAATCCGAACCGCTATCCACTCAGCTGTCAGGCGTCCACTGAAGCAGAAGTATTTGGTCGTGTTGGACCACCATTCTCTTAAATACGAAATGAAACCAAAGAACCTAACTAGTCCTAGCAATCCTAGGCCTAATGGACGCTTAGTCCTAAAATAGTACATATATATATGTCACA
>NC_091179.1:14120563-14140563 GCF_040958095.1 Procambarus clarkii
ATAAAGTGTGCTTCAAGTGTGCATACTTTGTGTGGCCAAGATCGTTTCAAGTTGGTGATAACCTGTCTTAGGTGTGGCCAAAGGTCGTCCTTCTCAGCTTATCTTGAAGTATGCTTGCAGTGCATATACCAAAGGTTATACTTAATTGGTTTTATTGAGGTTTAAAGCTAAATTTTTCAAATAATGTGTCACATTAGTGATTCTTCTGTTGCAACTTTTATCAAGCTATATTATGATTAGCTGAAAGTAGCTACTGAATGTGACAAGAGATCTCAAAGTAGGTGTTCAACAGGGCAAGAAAGTAGGTGTTCAACAGGGCAAGAAAGTAGGTGTTCAACAGGGCAAGAAAGTAGGTGTTCAACAGGGCAAGAAAGTAGGTGCTCTAACATGATTAGAGCTCCTGAAAGTGAGAACAAAAAAAAAAGAGAACCAGAATACAACCACTGAAGCTTCCATAGAATTATGGAAGCTTCTTACTACTTCTTAAGAATTACTTCCATGATCGACTTGGGAATGGTCCAGGACTGACCGAAACGTCGTCGTCCCTTCACCTTCTAGTGTGTGGTCTGGTCAACTTCCATAGAATTACCCTCAAATTCGGTCGAACGAGCCGAGGCCAGACGAGGCCAGAACAAGTTACAGGGTTTGCTATCCTGAATATTTTAACATCTCGTTATTTACTGTTGCATATATTACCATCTCTGGAAATTATTGCAAATATTCTTATGCAACAAGAGCTCAATAAATTATATCCAGTTATTTTACGTATGTTGCCGTATTCCTTGTATTTATATTGTGTATCGTGATACCTTATTTTATATTTTAAAATCAATTCATTGGATAATACGATATATATATTGCATTTCTGATTGTCATCTCTGGACTAAAGACATCGTCCTTGAACAGTATTGCACAATTGGTTATCTTTTTTAGAAAATAAAATATATATGTCATCTCCGTGGACAGAACAGAATATCTGGATGTCAATACACACAGAGATCACACTAACGTGATGCATCAAATGAACAAATCCACAAGGGCCGTGACGAGGATTCGAACCTGCGTCCGGGAGCATCCCAGACACTGCCTTAATCACTGCCTTAAGGCAGTGTCTGAGATGCTTCCGGACGCAGGTTCGAATCCTCATCACGGCCCTTGTGGATTTCTTCATCTGGCTGTCAACTCCTTGGAGAGTATCCCATTAACATTCACTTAAGACTTCCAGACACTATACAACTTAGGTATCAATAGCCAGCCCTGTCCTGCGGTCCTGCGATCCTGCGACCCGTCCTCTTGAACAGTACATCGTAATTTGGACGTATAAGTCCCCCCCCCCCTAAGGCCAAAAAATGATGAACTAAAATGTTCCGTGTTTTATTTACGAGTTCTCTGTTAGGTTAGCTTGGGACAATTTAGTACGTTGCACTAAATACAAATGTACTAAATAAATGTACGTTTAGTACGTCAGTTTAGTGACGTTGTGTACGCTCGAGAAGACAGACTGGATCAGTCATAATCATCTGAATCATTCGAGATATGACATAGTATTTGCCGAGAATAAATGACAAAAACAAAAATAAATAACTTGAAAAACTTATATCTATGAGTCACATTTTTGGCGGAAATTGCATAATTTAATTATCAGGGGACAGCGCCAAGCCATTACGACTTTATAGCCCTTGGAAGGTGCCAGGATAAGGATTTGGGATGGGACGGGGGGGAAGGAATGGTACCCAACCACTTGGACAATCGGGGATTGAACGCCGACTTGCACGAACGGGGCGGGGTGATGGTACCAGGGACGTCTGGGTCACACCCTCGACCCATCACTCTAGAAAATGGGGAAGATAAAAAGGGGAAAGAGAAGGTGAGGAGCGGTCACCCTTTACAAGTGCCATTCAGGAATTTAGGGGTCGGAGACGCCCCAGGCAGCCGGCTGGAAAAGGACTTTTGTCTCCCTTGTGCAAGTCCGGTGAAGCGTGCTTCCCGCTGACCCCCTCGAGCGTCGGCCAGCCAGGTGGCCTGGGTCTGCTCACCTACATGTGCTGCCAGGGTCGTGCTTAGCTCCAGGACCCCTGTGTGTTTAAGTGTAGTTACAGGATGAGAGCTACGCTGGTGGTGTCCCGTCTTCCCAGCACTCTTTGTCATATAACGCTTTGAAACTAGTGTGTGTGTGTGTGTGTTCACCTAGTTCACCTAGTTGTGTTTGCGGGGGTTGAGCTCTGCTCTTTCGGCCCGCCTCTCAACTGTCAATCAACTGTTTACTAACTACTTTTTTTTCCCCACACCACACACACACCCCAGGAAGCAGCCCGTGACAGCTGACTAACTCCCAGGTACCTATTTACTGCTAGGTAACAGGGGAATTCAGGGTGAAAGAAACTTTGCCCATTTGTTTCTGCCTCGTGCGGGAATCGAACCCGCGCCACAGAATTATCCAGAGTCCTGCGCGCTATCCACCAGGCTACGAGGCCCCTGTATGTGTGTGTATGTGTGTGTGTGTGTGTGTGTGTGTGTGTGTGTGTGTGTGTGTGTGTGTGTGTGTGTGTGTGTGTGTGTGTGTGTGTGTGTGATACAATGACTTCAAAATTTTCTAACGTCTATCATATCTACTTTATAAATATATTGATGTACTTAGCATCGATTACCTTCATTTCAAACTCATTCCATTTCCTCACGATTTTTAAGCTAAAAAACGATTCCCTTTCACTCCTCAAGTTCATTCCTTCCAATTACCTCTCGTTATGCTGATGTTCATGTTAAAACATTTCATCACTCTATCCTTTACCATGGATCTTTTATGTCGCAATCATCACCACTCATATACTTCTTGTATAATGGGGCCAGAATCCAGTGATCTGTACGTGTCCAGTCCTATGCATCATCAGGAAAGCTTAACTTGTCACTACTCTTCTATGCATTCAATTTCTCATCACGCAAACTTTGGCTTTATTACCATACTTACTCGACCCTCATCATATGACACATTAACACTTTATGAAGAGCAAACTTTTTCACATGAAGGCTCACAGGTGGTGTCCCAGGTATGTGTGTGGTCCACAGGCGGCCTCCCAGGTATGTGTGTGGCTCACAGGTGGTGTCCCAGGTATGTGTGTGGTCCACAGGTGGTCTCCCAGGTATGTGTGTGGCTCACAGGTGGTCTCCCAGGTATGTGTGTGGTCCACAGGTGGTGTCCCAGGTATGTGTGTGGCTCACAGGTGGTCTCCCAGGTATGTGTGTGGCTCACAGGTGGTGTCCCAGGTATGTGTGTGGCTCACAGGTGGTGTCCCAGGTATGTGTGTGGTCCACAGGTGGTGTCCCAGGTATGTGTGTGGCTCACAGGTGGCCTCCCAGGTATGTGTGTGGCTCACAGGTGGACTCCCAGGTATGTGTGTGGCTCACAGGTGGTGTCCCAGGTATGTGCGTGGCTCACAGGTGGTCTCCCAGGTATGTGTGTGGTCCACAGGTGGTGTCCCAGGTATGTGTGTGGCTCACAGGTGGTCTCCCAGGTATGTGTGTGGCTCACAGGTGGTTTTCCAGGTATGTGTGTGGCTCACAGGTGGTCTACCACGTATGTGTGTGGCTCACAGGTGGTATCCCAGGTATGTGTGTGGCTCACAGGTGGTCTCTCAGGTATGTGTGTGGCTCACAGGTGGTCTCCCAGGTATGTGTGTGGCTCACAGGTGGTCTTCCAGGTATGTGTGTGGCTCACAGGTGGTCTACCAGGTATGTGTGTGGCTCACAGGTGGTCTTCCAGGTATGTGTGTGGTCCACAGGTGGTGTCCCAGGTATGTGTGTGGCTCACAGGTGGTCTACCAGGTATGTGTGTGGCTCACAGGTGGTCTTCCAGGTATGTGTGTGGTCCACAGGTGGTGTCCCAGGTATGTGTGTGGCTCACAGGTGGTCTCCCAGGTATGTGTGTGGTCCACAGGTGGTCTCCCAGGTATGTGTGTGGCTCACAGGTGGTGTCCCAGGTATGTGTGTGGCTCACAGGTGGTCTCCCAGGTATGTGTGTGGTCCACAGGTGGTGTCCCAGGTATGTGTGTGGCTCACAGGTGGTCTCCCAGGTATGTGTGTGGCTCACAGGTGGTCTTCCAGGTATGTGTGTGGCTCACAGGTGGTCTACCAGGTATGTGTGTGGCTCACAGGTGGTCTTCCAGGTATGTGTGTGGTCCACAGGTGGTGTCCCAGGTATGTGTGGTCCACAGGTGGTCTACCAGGTATGTGTGTGGTCCACAGGTGGTGTCCCAGGTATGTGTGTGGCTCACAGGTGGTATCCCAGGTATGTGTGTGGCTCACAGGTGGTCTACCAGGTATGTGTGTGGTCCACAGGTGGTGTCCCAGGTATGTGTGTGGTCCACTGGTGGCCTCCCAGGTATGTGTGTGGCTCACAGGTGGTCTTCCAGGTATGTGTGTGGTCCACAGGTGGTGTCTCAGGTATGTGTGGTCCACAGGTGGTCTACCAGGTATGTGTGTGGTCCATAGGCGGCCTCCCAGGTATGTGTGTGCAACAGGACTGTGCTAAGAAGTGAAGCGGAGCAGGCAGTCTCCATACACAGCTTCAAATGTAGCTATGAGAGAGCCCAAGAGGCTCTGGAACCTGTACACAGTAGAATTGAGAGGCGGGACTCAAGAGCCATGGCTTGTCCCCGCAAATACAAATAGGTGAATACCTCTCGGCCTCTACCATCACCCACATATCGTCCCCATCAAAAGCACTCACCTTACCACTCCCCTCTTCCCCTCAGCATCCAAGGGGACCATAGGGACCAGTGTTCTACTCTCGGTCCCCAATGTGAGGGGCTAAGTATCGTCCGTAGAGGTGCTAGAGCCTACGGCAAGGACCGTAAAAGTGCTGGCCACTCCCCTGGCCGGCGCCTATTTCCCCACACCCTTCCTACTTTCCTGCCCATCACTCCCCCTCTCCCTCGCTACCATAGGACTAGCGTAGTGGAGATAGAGGGATGCCTGGCGCTGAAGGAGGGGTGATATTGCATTATGTAACACGTGAGGTGAATGCCCTCTTAACCCCTACCCCCTCTCTCACTCACTTGGACACGTAATCCTGTGACTCGGGTTCGATTCCCTGCGCCGGCGAAAAAAAAAACAAAATGGGCAGAGTATCTTTCACCCCTGATGGCCCTGTTACCTATCAGTAAATAGGTACCTGGGAGTTAGACAGCTGTTACGGGCTGCTTCCTGGGGGTGTGTATGTGTGTAAGACAACAACAGTTAGTGACAGTTGATTGATTGGCAGTTGAAAGGCGGGTCGAAAGAGCAAGAGTTCAACCCCTGCAAGCGCGACTAGGTGAATACTCTCTCTCTCTTTCTCTCTCTGTCTCTCTCTTTCTCTCTCCCTCATATTGATGTATCTTGGCAGTAGATGGAACAAACATACGACAGCCATTCCCTTCCATTCCACGTTACTCCTGTTCCATCGGCACACAGCTGTTTCATATATCTCCGTTTTAGCTATTGCTTCTTCTAGTCCTGTTAATCCCTTGCGACTGCTCTTAATTCTCTCTCTTTGCCCACTCTAATTCACTTCCTTCTCTTATTCTTTCTTGTGTGATGTTGTGGTGTTGTTGCTCCTGATAGTGAGCTTGTGGGAGTGGAAGTGGAGGCAATATAATATTGCCAGTGTCAAGTCTAGGTGTTCCTTCTGACACATCATTTATCACCCCACACCAAACAATAATTCACATGTATTTCTTCTCTAGCAGAACTATATATATATATATATATATATATATATATATATATATATATATATATATATATATATATATATATATATATATATATATAATGGGTAAGGCGTTAATGGGTTAATGTGGAGTGGGTTAAGGCGTACCTGTTATGCCAGTTGCTGGAAGGCTTCTGTGCTGGCTAGGGTTCGAGTCTCCTGGTGGGAAAGTGTTTCTAAAGTTGTGTGTATATATATATATATATATATATATATATATATATATATATGACAATGTCAGACCACGGAGGAAAAATGAAACAGGAAATTTCCTTAAGTACTTTCGTATATTAAATACATCTTCAGAAGGTCAATATTTAATATACGAAAGTACTTAAGGAAATTTCCTGTTTCATTTTTCCTCCGTGGTCTGACATTGTCACATTCTTAATCACGTGTTTATTTTCGTGATATACACATATATATATATATATATATATATAATATACATCTGTTCTGTTCATTCGATTCGGTCCTACAGACACAAATAGTAAATACACACACACACACACGGAAAAACACTTCCAGATACACACACACACACACACACGCAAGAACACTTCCAGATACACACACACACACACACACGCAAAAACACTTCCAGATACACAGACACACACAGACACACACACACACACACACACACCAATATATCCCATTAAACGTATCGGCTCCGCTGATAAAAATTGTATTAACAGCAATACAACGCTTATTTTACGTCGCTCAAAAGAGTATTATGAATCGTAATTAATATTAAATCGCGTGTTTTCATTGACGGTAAACATACACATGTGAGCCAAATACACAATAAATATATATTAAGAATTATATATATATATATATATATATATATATATATATATATATATATATATATATATATATATATATATATATATATATATATATACAAGTATTAATTATTTCGATAATCAGCCTATCTTCACTCATGTAAAGCTTGGGGCGAAAGTTATCATTAGTGTAAACAATCGACCAGATTATATTACCTGTATTGCTGAATTAAATGTAATTTATATTGTGATATTATGTGATTCTCGCTAATAAACACGAGATAATATAAATTCACCATCAGATAAACATTCCCTGAAAGACACAATTACACTTAACATTCACATAAACTAAAAAAAAAAACATTCATTGCCAGGATAGATATGAATAATTATTTGTCACGATTTCGGTTCTCTTATAACATTTCACTTTCACGGTCACATACACGAATTACTTAGTCGAATGTCTCTTTAAAAGGAATAATGAGGATAGATTCTCGAAGACACATTCGTTCTCTCCAAAACATTAAGTGTAAGTCTTACGTAAACAATACAACGATGCTTGTACTGTGATACTCTCACTCGGAGTCGGTGTTGGGTATGCACGAACCAGGATATAGCCCCCAAGTTTAACCCAGGTCGACCAGCAGTAGCCCTCGAACCAGGATATATCCCCCAGGCTTAACCCAGGTCGACCAGCAGTAGCCCACGAACCAGGATATAGTCCCAGGCTTAACCCAGGTCGACAGGCATTAGCCCACGAACCAGGATATAGCCCCAAGTATAACCCAGGTCGACCAGCAGTAGCCCACGAACCAGGATATATCCTCCAAGCTTAACCCAGGTCGACCAGCAGTAGCCCACGAACCAGCATATAGCCCCAAGTATAACCCAGGTCGACCAGCAGTAGCCCACGAACCAAGATATATCCTCCAGGCTTAACCCAGGTCGACCGGCAGTAGCCCACGAACCAGCATATAGCCCCAAGTATAACCCAGGTCGACCAGTAGTAGCCCACGAACCAGCATATAGCCCAGGCCCGTCCCTGGTCGAGTAGCGGAAGACCAGGTTAAAGTGTTGGTCCCTACCTCCCCACACCCTCTGACATTTTCCCCTCTCTCCCAGCCGAGGCTGCAGCTCTCTGCTCTCTGCCTGGCTCTCTATCACACACCCACCTTCACCGACCCTCCCTGGCACCACAGGTATAGCAATCCGTCCCCCTTCCATACCTCTACACCCCGGAGTCCCCGACAAGTGTCCCTCTCTCCTCTCTACACGCTTCACTCTCTACCACTTCAGTGACGCTCTTTATACTCTAGGTGAACCCAGCACTACGTTCCCTCTTTCCCGCCCACGCACCGCGACGTTCCCTTCGTCCCGCCCACGCACCACGACGTGCCTTCCCGCCCACAAACCATGACGTTCCCTCTCTCCTACTCATACTGGGACGAAAGAAGGAAGGAAACTGTCACGAATCGTCAGGTCTCTTTCCGCGTACACGTTCCGGGGCCATTTTGAGTAAGTTCCGACAACAGTTTCCTCTACACACAGTTGGTAGATTTGTTTGCGAATGGGGAAAAAGCTAGACATGTGTGGTCATTTCTCTGTTTACCTGGCGGTCAATGGTGATCTAGAGCCTGGTATAGTTAGGCGACTAGTGTGGGTTGCTTTACGAGCAGAGTTATTTGTTGCTTTTGGGTCTGGGGAGATGTTGCTAAGTCTAACAGGCTTTCTGTTCCCGTTAGTTGGAGACTCCAGTGATGGATGGAATGGCAGAGTAGAACATCGCAGTTGTTGTTTTTAGATTTAGCTACTCAGAAGGAAATGTCCATATAGCACGGGCTATGGCGAGCCCGTATAACATCACAGGTGTGAGATAACATTTATACTGATAGAAGATTGTGAGGTGGGACTAAAGAGATGAAGCTCAAACTCTGCAACCATTATTAGGCAAATACTTCCACAACCCCCCCTATCCCCGTCCCCCTTCCACTACCCCACCCTTATCTCCTTCCACTATCTCCCACTCAGCCTCCCTCCCTCCCTCCCTCCCAGGTTCTTCAGATAATCCCTCCCATTAAGGACACGGGAAAGTAAAATAAAGTCAAGAGGAGAAGCTGCTTTTCCTTGGAATTATTACTAATTTTTCGTCATATTCCCTTTAGTGACGTTCCTCTCATTTTCCATTTTAAGCGAGTGAAAAAAATCCCCAAGACGATAGCCGGACCGAAACGTGGCCACTTCCTTTCCTTCCAGACGTCTGGGTAGGGAGTCGAATTTCCAAGACCATTCCGCGATTTCTTTTAAGCTCTTTAGTATGAATAAGTTCTCATCGCGTTCTGTTGAGCTCTTCAGGACGCATAATTCATAATTCTATTTTTTTATTATGAATGTTTATGTCTCCAACTTGGCTCAACAAACAAAAGAAGAAAATAATCTAGCGAGACGTCTTTAACTTGTCAGCTTGTGGACTCGAGCGTTGGGGGAAATTTAATTAAGCTTAGTGAGTACGGACGAGACCTTGTTTTGATATTCATCCGGAGAAACATTTAGAGTGTCTGAGATACTTAATTCATCTTAAGCTTTAAGACCTAACCTGCCAAACCTAATCCATTCTAACCTAACCCAACACACACAGAGATCACACTAACGGGATCCAGTAAGTTCAGTAGAACTTCGGTTTCAACCCTTTTAACCCTGTCGTATCTCATTCGATTAAGGCAGTGTCTGGGATGCTCCTGGACGCAGGTTCGAATCCTCGTAACGGCCCTTGTGGATTTGTTCATTTAACCTAACCCAACTTAACCTAGCATAACTTCACCTAACCTAGCTTAACTCCACTTACTGAGTACAAGATAAGCTTAACTCCAGGAGTAAAGTTCCCCTCTGAACATAACGGTGAAACAGTAATCTACACATACACAACCTCACATCAGGACCAAACGTCAATACAAGGCGACTCGTTTCAGGGAAGGAAATAATTTTAGGAGTTGTCAAAGTCCGTCTGCAGGTGATGAAGTGGTGCATGACATGAACCCTGGAGTGACGCAAGCCCTGGCAGGGAGGGAGTGACGCAACCCCTGGCAGGGAGGGAGTGACGCAACCCCTGGCAGGGAGGGAGTGACGCAACCCCTGGCAGGGAGGGAGAACATGCCTACATGACGTGAAACACGTGGTTTCAGAGCTCTCAGGAAGGAAGGGGGAGAGAGAGAGAGAGAGAGAGAGAGAGAGAGAGAGAGAGAGAGAGAGAGAGAGAGAGAGAGAGAGAGAGAGAGAGAGAGAGAGAGAGAGAGAGAGTGTGTGTGTGTTTCCCATCACCAGCTGTACCCCAATGGAAACAAGGCTACAACTTGAAAAATTCTGTGTTATCTAAACGATAACAGAATATTGAATTTTTTTCTTAATTACTTAAAACAATTACTCGAATTACAGAGTAAACACTCGCACAAATATTAGAAAGTGTTTTTTCAGAGTGGTAGACGGTTAGAACAAGTTAATTGAGACGGTGGAGGCCAAAACTGTCGGTAGATTTAAAGCGTGTTATGACAAAGAGTGCTGGGAAGACGGGACACCACGAGCGTAGCTCTCACCCTGTAACTACACTTAGATAAATACATACACAGAGCTCTGGGGGTCTGAGTATAAGGGCCCCGGGTTCGATTTCCGGATGACAAAGAAAGAAATTGGCAGAGTTTGTGTCACTCGATGCTCCTGTTTACTTAGCAGTAAAAAGGCACCTGGGAGTTCGACAACTGCCACGAGCAGCATCCAGGGTATGTGTGTGTACTCACCTAATTGTACTCACCTAGTTGTCCTTGCGAGGGGTTGAGCTTTGGCTCTTTGGTCCCGCCTCTCAACTGTCAATCAACTGGTGTACAGATTCCTGAGCCTACTGGGCTCTATCATATCTACATTTGAAACTGTGTATGGAGTCAGCCTCCACCACAACACTACTTAATGCATTCCATTTGTTAACTACCCTAACACTGAAAAAATTCTTTCTAACGTTTCTGTGACTCATTTGGGTACTAAGTTTCCACCTGTCTGTGTGTGTGTCTGTGTACGTGTGAGAGAGATATTTATGTATTCGATGTGACAGAAAATTTGGTTTGGGAGTCGATACACTAGACAACCGACCGAAAGGCAGGGTCCAAGAGCTAACAGTTCGACCCCCCTGCAGGCAAGAATAGTAAATACACACACACATGGAGTCGTGACTACACTATGACTAGTAGATATAGAAATCTATCAGCAATCATATAGAAATCCTTGAATATCTTCCTAAACGGTGTTATCTTGAGGTTATCTTGAGATGATTTCGGGGCTTTAGTGTCCCCGCGGCCCGGTCCTCGACCAGGCCTCCACCCCCAGGAAGCAGCCCGTGACAGCTGGCTAACACCCAGGTACCTATTTTACTGCTAGGTAACAGGGGCATAGGGTGAAAGAAACTCTGCCCAATGTTTCTCGCCGGCGCCTGGGATCGAACCCAGGACCACAGGATCACAAGTCCAGCGTGCTGTCCGCTCGGCCGACCGGCTCCCTTTATGTTGCCTCCACTTCTGCAACCACCGGCTCCTGAACCCATCATCACGCCAGCCAGCTTTGTGTCCGGGCAGCTTGACCCTGATTGACCCAATCACACATGCTCTCTGCACTATCAAACTGCTCACTATTATATTTTAAATTGTTCTCCGGAGCGAGAATGTATCAATCTTAATGCTTTTGAATTCAGTATATTTGGTTAAATGTTGTTTTTTATGCTATATTATATAGACTGCACTTTAACCCTTTTGCAATAAATTCGTGATATTGCGCGCTCTCTCTCTCTCTGTTCTCCCCCCCCCCCACTCTCTGTCTGTCTCTGTCTGTCTGTCTGTCTGTCTGTCTGTCTGTCTGTCTGTCTCTCTGTCTGTCTCTCTGTCTGTCTCTCTGTCTGTCTCTCTGACACCAGGGCTGGTACCAACCAGCCACACCGAAGGTCAGGCCGGACTCCCGGGTCTGGTGAGAGTTCTACCCAGCTTCCACCGAGCTACACTCCAACATTCCACACCCCCAAGCTATTGCTTTTAAAAATTCTAAAGAAACTAAAGCCATATTAAAAAGGAAAAGAAACTTAGTACTGAAAGTGGATACAAACACTAAGGGGGTTTTATGGATAATGTAGTAATCAAGCTAATTGCCGTTTCGTGTGCTATCTTGCCATAAACCCCCCAATGAGTTGATAACACACGGCAAACTATGAAGCAATTGCAAGGGCATCACCTCTCATTGGTGGCAAGATATACTACCGCGCGCTAACTCTGTCAATCCTGCAATTCAACACCCAGCAAATTGCAGTTAATTGAGTCAAGGCAGTCTCATGCAAGCCTGAGTCATGAAGATCACCTCATCTTTCAAGCTGTCAAATTAACCTGAAAGTTTCTGATCGAAGAATTCGTTCAAAATTTGAGATGAATTTTGTCTGAGAGAGATATATCTTGAAGCCAACACGTGTCATCCACTCACCCCAGACAATCGACTGTTTGCTTCACATTATAAAACTCTGAAATATACTTTTTAGTGATTCTACAGCGCCTTCCCTTGTGTAAGAATTATTCTTAATAACCATTCTTCCTCGACATTCTCTCAATTCCGATTATTATCATGGCGAATTATCAAGCTTACCGCTCTAGTACCTGTGCCTTTAGGGGTGTTCATTTGCATAGTATTAAAATCTTTAGTCTTCAAAATATCATGGTTTTTGTGTGAATTCAGATGACACGTTCGGCGTTAATAGTTTAGGATGGTGTAGTAGAGCACATGGAACACATGTGTACGTCTGTTCTATTAAATAGAATTAAAATCATCTCCCTTAGAACAAGTTGGTCGATTTCTTGAAGCATCCCATGTTGCAACTACTGCAGTATGGTCACTATACATCTTACTTACTCTTCCTTGACGAGCCCAACCACTTTGACTGGACGGTAGAGCGACGGTCTCGCGTCATGCGGGTCGGTGTTCAATACCCGACCGTCCACAAGTGGTTGGGCACCATTCTTTCCAACTTGTTCCAATGTTGTAGCAACGTCATAGTTTCGTCGTGTGTTTAACGGGAATTCATCAAGGCAAGGTAGGCCAGCAGGCAGGTAGGCCAGGAGGCAGGTAGACCCAGCAGGCAGGTGTATGTACGGACATACAGGTAGAGAGACAGGCAGACAGGCAAACAGGCCGTGGTGAGGACAGCTCCAGATGAAGTTTCTAAGGACGAACTTAAGCCTAATATACTTTGTGGAAGAGTTAAATGAAGTTTCCTGAAAAAAAGACTGCAGAAAGGTGAAGTTTCACAAGACGGAACAAAATTTAATATATATAGGAAATGAATCAGTAAGATGATTACTGTGCCGGGAAAGGTAGTTAAAACAAGCGAGAGTGTTGAAACATTTTATGCAAAGATGGATCTAAGTTTCATTAATGGTTTCTTTGTCGGGGGGAGAGGAATTCAAGCAGCAAAAATGTTAATTGAAAAGTGTGGTTAACTTCAATATTGTTTCCGAAAAGAGGCCGTATTATACCAAGTTTTCTCTCGAAAGAAAACGTTGTTTAATTTCTTTCAGTTCAAACTAGGATTTATATTAATTTATAACTAGTAATTTATAAGAATGAAAGATAATGTATTTGTTTCATGCATATACAAGGATTCGTGCTTATAGTAATTTTCAACGTGAACTATAGTAACATAGTTAACCTATCTTGAGGTTATCTTGAGATGATTTCGGGGCTTTAGTGTCCCCGCGGCCCGGTCCTCGACCAGGCCTCCACCAACCAGGAAGCAACCCGTGACAGCTGACTAACACCCAGGTGCCTATTTTACTGCTAGGTAACAGGGGCATCAGGGTGAAAGAAACTCTGCCCATTGCTTCTCTTCGGCGCCCGGGATCGAACCCGGGACCACAGGATCACGCGTCCAGTGATCCTGTCCGCTCAGCCACCAGCTCCCTAGGAATTACTTTTAGTATAAACCTAAAGATATGGATTTTGAAGACGTCTGGAGTAGACTTCTGACGAAGCCTTCTGGCGAAGCCTTCTGGTGAAGCCATCTAGTGAAGCCTTCTGGTGAAGCCCTCTAGTGAAGCCTTCTGGTGAAGCCCTTTAGTGAAGCCTTCTGGTGAAGCCTTTTGGTGAAGCCCTTTAGTGAAGCCTTCTGGTGAAGCCCTCTAGTGAAGCCTTCTGGTGAAGCCATGTGGCTGAACGTTCATAGCAATCCTCTAGAGAAAGACTCCCACGTAGATCATGAACATATCTGCTGAAGCTCAATATGAAGGCAGCTTCGTAGACGAAGGTGAGGCTGGATTTCACTCTCAGGGAAAGAACCGAACTACTTTCCTAGCTGCAGTAACGTGTAAAATCAGTACAAGAAATCTAGCGGTGTTTCAAGAGCGAGGCAATTCAATAAATTCGAGTATTTCAAGATCCCCAGTGTTGAAAACCTAACGACAAGAATACATTTGCGAGCCATTAGTGATCTACACAGCAATTCGCAACATAAAGAAAAGAGTTAGAAGAGAAGGGGATACAGGAGTACAGAAGGAAAAGACAGAGGTACATGGATCATACCTGGAGCGGGTTCTGGGAGTTCTACTCCAAGCCCGGCCCGAGGCTACAGAAGGAAAAGGCAGAGGTACCTGGATCATACCTGGAGCGGGTTCTGTGAGTTCTACTCCAAGCCCGGCCCGAGGCTACAGAAGGAAAAGACAGAGGTACATGGATCATACCTGGAGCGGGTTCTGGGAGTTCTACTCCAAGCCCAGCCCGAGGCTACAGAAGGAAAAGACAGAGGTACATGGATCATACCTGGAGCGGGTTCTGTGAGTTCTACTCCAAGCCCGGCCCGAGGCTACAGAAGGAAAAGACAGAGGTACATGGATCATACCTGGAGCGGGTTCTGGGAGTTCTACTCCAAGCCCAGCCCGAGGCTACAGAAGGAAAAGACAGAGGTACATGGATCATACCTGGAGCGGGGTTCTGGGAGTTCTACTCCAAGCCCAGCCCGAGGCTACAGAAGGAAAAGACAGAGGTACATGGATCATACTTGGAGCGGGGTTCTGGGAGTTCTACTCCAAACCCGGCCCGAGGCCAGACTAGTGATAACTTGGCCCAACAGGCCAAGTTGGAGCGGCCCGCAGGGCCACATATCCACTACAGCCTGGTCGGACAAGGAAAGGAGGAAAATGAGCGGCGTGTCCTCGGTGAGATGAGAGACCCAGAAAATCTTTCCACCTGATGAGATATTTAACGAAGACTCATTCGTCACCGACGTCCCGTTGGTGTCGCTCAGGAGCACAATGGCAAAAATAATTCCACGCCATTCACACGGTCTTTCTTCCTAGATGAAGCCAGAGTGATTGGTCCAGGAGGCTGGGCGGAGTCTTAGCGACGACTCAAGTGAGGACTTAAAGACGAGATGAGACGGTTTAACTATGGTCTCAGAGCTGGGGTGATAGCTCTTAGCTGACAAGATAGAGATAATATCTCTACAACTGAGATAGAGATAGTATCTCTACAATCTCTATATCTGACAACTCTGAGATAGAGCAGAGCGACAAGCAGTCTCAGAGCTGTGACTGCTTGTCTCAGTATAAGCTGAGGAGAGAGATATTGGCCTCAGTATAAGCTGAGGAGAGAGATATTGGCCTCAGTATAATCTGAGGAGATACATACTGGTTTAAGACAAGATTCAATCATGACCAGGACGTTTGAAGAGATAACATATACCTAAACTAAGAACATGTGAATAGAAGAGGGTCGAGGTGATCTAAGAACAGTGATGCTTCAAGGGATTACAGCGATATTTCAGGGGATTACAGTGATGCTTCAGGGGATTAAAGCGATGCTTCAGGGGATTACAGCTCTCATCAAGAGAGTAAAATTGACCACATACCTGAAAGATCATTTTAATTGTACAAATATCGTAAAAAAATTAATATCTTCTGAAAATCTAGCACATTCACGTTGGCTCCAAGACAAACGTCACACAAACCATCATATAAAATAACAAACAAGTAGTTTATGTATTTACAGTAAAACCCAGAGAGTTATCTTGAGGTTATCTTGAGATGATATCGGGGCTTTTTAGTGTCCCAGCGGCCCGGTCCTCGACCAGGCCTCCACCCCCAGGAAGCAGCCCGTAACAGCTGACTAACACCCAGGTACCTATTTTACTGCTAGGTAACAGGGGCATAGGGTGAAAGAAACTCTGCCCATTGTTTTTTGCCGGCGCCTGGGATCGAACTCAGGATCACAGGATCACAAGTCCAGCGTGCTCCCCCCCCCCCGATACACTTGAAACATGTACAACGTGTCAGTAAAACATCACAATAGATGCTAAACACTTCAACACCCATCAATTCCATAGGATCGTTAAAGCTACTGCCCTCCCCCCCTCCCCCACCCACAAAGCTGCATTCGCCAATTGTTCTGCAACACTGTGAAATCAAAATCGGTATCTTCTCAAAAATGATTTAGTATAGGTTTATGGATTATTAGGCCTAGGGTATTTTAGGTCATGTGTTCTGGTTATCTTGCAATAACAGGACGTTCTGTTGCTATGCGCGTCCAGAACGGGAAGTGACAAACTCTTCAAGAAAAGTGAAAATGTCAGCAGTTGTGAGTCAGATGTAAAAAGTTTCTCATTCATAAACATTCATTCATTTTATTCAGGGGTGGGGGGTGGGGGGGTGGTGTTGGGAACCATGCTGGTGGATTAATTGCCCATCATATACAACGGACAAAGTAATCCTGGGGTTCATGAATGAAACACTTTATACCTGACTCCAAACGGATTTTTGACCGGTGCCTCCCTCTCGTCTTGGGTTCGAATCCCACCTCCCCAAATGCTTCACCCACGTAGCATAAATACAAATAATTACCATCAGAACCTAAACACTAAACCTGATCCACCTTAGGCCTAACTATATACAAAATTATGTTATACATTTATATTATTGTATTATTCTTGAGGCAATACCAATAGGTGCCTGAGGGGATGGCGGCAGCTTAGACGAGCCAAGCTTGAGGAAAGGGTCAGGATAAGGATTTGGGATGGGACCGGGGGGGGGAGGGAGGAAGGAATGGTGCCTAACAAAATGGACGGTCGGGGATTGAACGCCGACCTGCATGACGCGAGACCGTCGCTCTACCGTCCAAGCCCAAGTGGTTGGACGATAAGCCGCAACAATATGCATCAAAACAATACAAACAGATCCATAAAACATCAGCCAAATGCTCGTTAATTCATCAGTAACTCCAACTGTTTACAAATTAGAATCACTGCATTACACTAGGATCGTTAAAGCTACTGCCGTCCACCCCTCCCCCACCCTTGTAGACTTACAACTAATTACAGTAATTATAATTTGATAACAGTGCTTCGCTAACTTCCTATATCGCTTCACAAATAGTGGCCAACACAGCTAACCGAGGACTAATTATTTTCAAAATCGGAATATATAATAACATTAATTTTTATGAGAAACATCAATTTTTTTTTCCAGTAGCTTGGTTTTGCATATTATATTTATATTATATATAATTATATCTAGCATAGTCCGAAGGAGGATCCCAACCCTCGACGCTAGCTTACCAGGGTGACCCAAAACATAATTAATTTTTTTTTTTAATTTTTAAAATTTTTTTTTTTCAAATTTGAAAAACCACAAACGTGGTGATAAAAATGTTCCCGGATATGAATACTGAAAAGGCAAAAATATGATGTTACATATTTACTTCCCAAGAAAATGCATGAATGCTGAATCAAACCTCATCCAGTGCAGGACCTGGGGCCAGATTCACGAAGCAGTTACGCAAGCACTTACGAACCTGTACGTCTTTTCTCAATCTTTGGCGGCTTTGTTTACAATAATTAAACAGTTAATGAGCTCCGAAGCACCAGGAGGCTGTTTATAGCAATAACAACAGTTGATTGGCAAGTTTTCATGCTTGTAAACTGTTTAATAAATGTAACCAAAGCCATCAAAGATTGAGTAAAGATCTACACGTTCGTAAGTACTTGCGTAACTACTTCGTGAATCTGGTCCCTCATCTTTAGCGATTGAAGGCACTCAAAGCCTCTCCAACGCCAGCTTATATAATGATGATACCAGGCAATCTTATCATATATTCTTGTAGACGATTAAATGCCCCTTTGTTCATTCTTCCATCTCATCCCTTCACACAAGATCATCCCCCTCTAAGATATTAACTGGTCCCCATAATGAACACCCGGAGAGGAAGCGAGCTACACTCACCCCAATTTAATTGTTATATTTTTACCATCTTAAGAGAACTGTGTCAACACAAAAGGTTCTTAAGATATCGCACAGAAACCTACGACAAAACCCCCGATGAAACCTTAAGATATCCTCCTTTTCTAAACGTACAAACGTTTATGAAGCCTCTGAACCTCATAAGAACTTTGACCGGTAAATGTAAATTTCACATCAGGACTTGTGAATTAAATGAGGTCGAGCTTGATACACCCAAATTCCAAAATATATTGCAGCCAATATACAGTTGGCCATAAACTGTAATCTAAATACATAGAGTTGAGACAAGCCTTAAACGTTTCTAACGTTCCATACGATACATGATATGAACACATACAAAACAGAGAGAATTTATAAAAAAAATCGAGTTTGGAAACCCAAATTAAAAACTAATATTTACATTCAGACTTACAGCACTTCAGTTCACGCCAATTATGATCACATTCTAAAAAATATTAATATAATAATATAAAAAAATATACCTTCCCTGAGGCTCTAACGTTAGATTCAACCCCCCCTAAAGTCGGGTTGACATCCCGACTTTGCTTTGCTTTGCTTTGACGGTGCTTTGAGATTGTGGTAAACTGTTTGGGGGGAGAGACGAACAATCACCGTCAAGTTTGCCGGCTGGGGAAGGTGATAAGGCCAAAGGGATCCTGTAGCAGGACAAGGCGACGCCCTTGTAGTCAACAACACCACCACACACGACTCCGGCCACAACGAGCGTCGCTGCTGCTGCTGCTGCTGCTGCGTGGTGGGGCGAGGCAGTGACGATGCTGTCCATGTATACCTACGCTACTATACCGCTATGCTGAAACTCCGGGGGACACTGCTGATGCTGCTGCATGAGTCTGTAGATGCGTCGCCAGGCTGAGGCTGCGGGCAGGATGGCGTTTCACCGCTCAAGTAGCTCTGCACGCCTCAAGGCCGCCCCTCAGCGTTGAAGCGACCGGGGGATCACATGACAGAATGAGGTGAGGCAGGACAAACCGTGAAGCAAGAGACCATATCCTGCCCACCAGCAGGAGTGTCCCTGGCGACATGCACCGGTATCGTTCATGTCAGGAGTGAGAGAGAGCCTCACGCGCGAATACAAACACACTCATAACCCTGCACACACACACACACACACACACACACACACACACACACACACACACGCACGCACGCACGCACGCACGCACGCACACACACACACACACACACACACACACACACACACACACACACCCCTCCCCCCCACACACACATAAACACAGTAACACCGAGGTAGTGAATTAGTGATGTTTCTTATGATGGACAGTTTTGCTTGCCCAATGGTTGACCAACTGTCACGACCCCACTACAGAATACCAACAGCCTGCCTACTAGAGACAGGCCTGGTTCTACCCCACCAACAACCTGCCTACTGGAGGCAGACCTGTCTCTACCCGCCATCAAGCACTACACCTAACGAAAATCTTCGCAAAATCAGAGTCCTTCGAGACCAATAATACCCATCTTATAAACAAAGCGACCCCCCCCCCTACCACCACAACCACCACTATCCCCTTCCTTCTTCAGTTATTCTATTGCTTTTCATGTCAGTCAAACTATCCACCAGCGTCGAGTTAAGACACCGGAGCGCCAATATTTCTCACCAATATATCCCGTTTAAAAAAAAGCCAAGAACAAACTTGCCAGAAGCAAAGACGGGGAAAATAAGTGAAGTTAATGTTTAAATATTAACTCAACAAATGTCCTCGTGCCACCAACGCACAAACGCACCAATGTAGTAATAAATTTGTTTGTGCAAGAAAATCCAGTGACAAAGAATTAGGGACTGCGAGACTATGTAGTGGAGCCCGACCCGCCAACTGTGAGAGTACTTGTAACAGGTACTGGTCGAACGAACAAGTATCGACTGTTATACAAAAAGGTTCACATTTTATATTTTAATACGCCACATGCAACCCATCCTCCTGAAATAATGTATATTATATATATATATATATATATATATATATATATATATATATATATATATATATATATATATATAGTAGGCATCCTTCAGTCTCGGGAGACTATGGAGTTGCGCCCTAGTTGTCAATCCTGGTGCAGCGTCTGGTGTGACTGATGAGGCCAATCCGAGTGGCAGTCCATCCCACACCGAGCACAAACGAA
>NC_091179.1:14145563-14155563 GCF_040958095.1 Procambarus clarkii
CTCCATGAAACACACAAGTTCCTTGAAGATTTGAAAGAGCAAACAAAATTCTTTCCGGAGCGGTTACTCAGACACTTTGACGAGCGGTCACTCAGACTAGCACTTTGACGAGCGGTCACTCAGACTAGCACTTTGACGAGCGGTCACTCAGACTAGCACTTTGACGAGCGGTCACTCAGACTAGCACTTTGACGAGCGGTCACTCAGACTAGCACTTTGACGAGCGGTCACTCAGACTAGCACTTTGACGAGCGGTTACTCAGACTAGCACTTTGACGAGCGGTCACTCAGACTAGCACTTTGACGAGCGGTTACTCAGACTAGCACTTTGACGAGCGGTCACTCAGACTAGCACTTTGACGAGCGGTCACTCAGACTAGCACTTTGACGAGCGGTCACTCAGATTAGCACTTTGACGAGCGGTCACTCAGACTAGCACTTTGACGAGCGGTCACTCAGACTAGCACTTTGACGAGCGGTCACTCAGACTAGCACTTTGACGAGCGGTCACTCAGACCAGAGCTGCAATGTAATCCTGAAAAGTTAAAAAACTTCTTACGTTTGCTCCCTGAAGCAACAAGCAAGCAAACACTTAAACAAGCGGGCAAGCAACTCATCGTTTATGCCATCCATACAGGAACAAGCAAGCAAGCAAGCAAGCAAGGAAAGAAAGCAAGCAAGCAAGCAATCAAGCAAGGAAAGCAAGCAAGCAAGCAAGCAATCAAGCAAGGAAAGCAAGCAAGCAATCAAGCAAGGAAAGAAAGCAAGCAAGCAAGCAATCAAGCAAGGAAAGCAAGCAAGCAAGCAAGCAAGCAATCAAGCAAGGAAAGCAAGCAAGCAAGCAAGCAAGCAAACACCGATGTGCCTGCGTGCCGCCGCCAATAAACGCCCCCGTCAATTCCCACCATTTCCGAACTTCCTTGAAACGGTAAAACTCAATTTTCTCTGTCTCTCCGGCTCTCCCAGGAAGGTATTTATGTTCCTGATCCCAGGCCGGGAGAGCCCTGTGCCTCTTCATCTTCACAGTATCTATCACAAGGGCGCCTTGTGCCTCTTCATCTTCACAGTATCTATCACAAGGGCGCCCTGTGCCTCTTCATCTTCACAGTATCTATCACAAGGGCGCCCTGTGCCTCTTCATCTTCACAGTATCTATCACAAGGGCGCCTTGTGCCTCTTCATCTTCACAGTATCTATCACAAGGGCGCCTTGAGCCTCTTCATCTTCACAGTATCTATCACAAGGGCGCCCTGTGCCTCTTCATCTTCACAGTATCTATCACAAGGGCGCCTTGTGCCTCTTCATCTTCACAGTATCTATCACAAGGGCGCCTTGTGCCTCTTCATCTTCACAGTATCTATCACAAGGGCGCCCTGTGCCTCTTCATCTTCACAGTATCTATCACAAGGGCGCCCTGTGCCTCTTTATCTTCACAGTATCTATCACAAGGGCGCCTTGTGCCTCTTCATCTTCACAGTATCTATCTCGAGAAAGCCTTGTGCCTTTTCATCTTCACAGTATCTATCTCGAGGAAGCCTTGTGCCTCTTCATCTTCACAGTATCTATCTCGAGAGAGCCTTGTGCCTCTTCATCCCCACAGTATCTATCTCGAAAAAGCCTTGTGCCTCTTCATCTTCACAGTATCTATCTTGAGAAAGCCTTGTGCCTCTTCATCTTCACAGTATCTATCTTGAGAAAGCCTTGTGCCTCTTCATCCCTACAGTATCTATCTTGAGAAAGCCTTGTGCCTCTTCATCTTCACAGTATCTACCTTGAGAAAGCCTTGTGCCTCTTCATCCCCACAGTATCTATCTCAAGGGCGCCTTGTGCCTCTTCATCTTCACAGTGGTAATTCAAAGAAACTTGTGCCCCGTCATATATAATGTGGCTACTATCAGCAAACCGTTAATTTATTTTCTCGTTGATAATGGGATCCATTTACTCCCTAACGTTTGGGGTAATTACTAATCTCCCGCTGCCAATTACGTAATAACAAGACACCAGTTCATTCACGGAGAAGAGGAAGGTAAATCACAGTGCCAAAGTGAAGACTCACACTTGACAAGCTTGAGAAGTGACCTATGATACAGTAGAACACATACTTGTGAGGTACACCTGGCCCCAGGTCCCCATGCAAGGCAAATCTTTCAATACACATATGAAAAACATGTATCTATTCTATATTTTTAAACCAAATAAAACAAATAATAATTACAAAAATAGTTGCAATTGGGATATCTTGTCTTTATTTTTATTACAAGAAAGAAGTAGACTACAATAAAGGAAAAATTCTTAGCGAAACAGGGTAGAGAAGTTATCAGATACTTTGAGTGCCATGATGGAATGAGTGCCACACAGGGTACGAGGGCCAGGTAGGGCCTGGTGACCTGGTAGCATTCAATACCTGCTACTATTTATTTATTTTATTTTATTTATTTATATATATACAAGAAGGTACATTGGGTTTGTGAGAATACATTGGATAGTACAGTAATTACATTCTTGTAAAGCCACTAGTACGCACAGCGTTTCGGGCAGGAGTACGCACAGCGTTTCGGGCAGGAGTACGCACAGCGTTTCGGGCAGGAGTACGCACAGCGTTTCGGGCAGGAGTACGCACAGCGTTTCGGGCAGGAGTACGCACAGCGTTTCGGGCAGGAGTACGCACAGCGTTTCGGGCAGGAGTACGCACAGCGTTTCGGGCAGGAGTACGCACAGCGTTTCGGGCAGGTGAGCTACTGAGAGCTATTTATATAAAAAATATTGTGAACTTTCAAATGTGGCACAAAATCCGAAAGGGGGAGGAGGGGAGGGAGAGAAGAGGAGAGGAGGAGAAGATGGCGGCAAAGGGTGGAGGAGAACAGAGGAGGTCAAGGGATACAGAAATGAGAGAAAATTTGGGTGGAGTTTATACATAATGGTACGAGTTACGAAAGAGGCATAGATAATGAAAAGAAGTGCGCTACCTTTATAAGAGGGGGGGGGGGGGGAGAGAGAGAGAGAGAGAGAGAGAGAGAGAGAGAGAGAGAGAGAGAGAGAGAGAGAGAGAGAGAGAGAGAGAGAGAGAGAGAGAGAGAGAGAAAGAGAGAGAGAGAAAGAGAGAGAGAAAGAGAGAGAGAAAGAGAGAAAGAGAAAGAGAGAGGGAGAAAGAGAGAAAGAGAGAGGGAGAAAGAGAGAGAGAAAGAGAGAGAGAGAGAGAGAGAGAGAGAGAGAGAGAGAGAGAGAGAGAGAGAGAGAGAGAGAGAGAGAGAGAGAGAGAGAGAGAGAGAGAGAGAGAGAGAGAGAGAGAGAGAGAGAGAGAGAGAGAGAGAGAGAGAGAGAGAGAGAGAGAGAGAGAGAGAGAGAGAGAGAGAGACAGAGAGAGAGAGAGAGACAGAGAGAGAGAGAGAGACAGAGAGAGAGAGAGAGAGAGAGAGAGAGAGAGAGAGAGAGAGAGAGAGAGAGAGAGAGAGAGAGAGAGAGAGAGAGAGAGAGAGACAGACAGAGAGGGGTAGAGGCCAGAAGAAATATTAATGTATTAGTAGGGAGACATCAAGAACAACCCACAAGTCTACGTATACCTCCCGCCACATTTCAGTATCAAGATGACCTAGAATAACTTGACTATATTACTTTTCCCCCTTGGGGAGAATGTAATATTTTCCCTATTAATCCAATCATGTTGAAAGAGAGACAAAATAGTCGACATACAAGTAACTTTTCCCACTAGTAACTAGCGTAATTAAACAGAGACGATATGAACTAATAAAATTCATGTTAAAATAAATGTAAAGACAGTTTTAAAACGAGAATGTCTAATATAGACACGGAAGAGACGTGAACAAAGTGTAATATCAGTCATGTTGTTATTCTGCAGCAAATACACATAATGGCAACAGTGGTATAAAATGTTGTTGAGGAAGCGTTTGATCTCACAACGCACCGAGTGTTGATGTTCTGTGAACGAGGGGCCGCACCTTATTAAACGTGGCAGCCATTACTTTAACAGGCCAGTACAGACAGCGCCAGAGAGGCAGACGGACACAATATGGACTCAGGCAGTTATCTAGAGATGATTTCGGGGCTTTAGTGTCCCCGCGGCCCGGTCCTCGACCAGGCCTCCACCCCCAGGAAGCAGCCCGTGACAGCTGACTAACACCCAGGTACCTATTTACTGCTAGGTAACAGGGGCATAGGATGAGAGAAACTCTGCCCATTGTTTCTCGCCGGCGCCTGGGATCGAACCCAGGACCACAAGGATCACAAGTCCAGCGTGCTGTCCGCTCGGCCGACCGGCTCCAATAATAGGAAATAATATAATGCTACACATTATCTTCAACTGAAAATAGAGGAGAGTGAAAAGTGTTTGAAATCATAAGTGGAGATAATAACCTATCAATCTAGCCTAAGTCTAATATATTAGCCTTCTGAGCACTGATACAGTCTTAGACCTAACATAAGCCGTCCTAAGGCTTACTGCTAGGCCTAAAATAAGCAAGATTATAGTACAAATATGTAATATTATTAATCCAACGATCAGGTATGTCATACATTGCATATATTAAGCTAGGGAAAGGTTAGGGTAGGATGTGAGAATTATTTCTTCAAACCTTTCATATTTCCTTATTTGCATGAGTACCAAATGTTAACTATTACATATGTGCTCCTGTTATTTGGTCCATCTGTCTGCATGGTGCTTTATGTACTGTACTATTTGGTCCATATGCCTGCATGGTGTTTTATGGACTGTACTATTTGGTCCATCTACCTGCATGGTGCTTTATGTACTGTACTATTTGGTCCATATGCCTGCATGGTGCTTTATGTACTGTACTATTTGGTCCATATGCCTGCATGGTGCTTTATGGACTGTACTATTTGGTCCATCTGCCTGCATGGTACTATTGAAGGCTGGGTTGAAAACATTAACACAGCTCAGAAAGGCGTCAGGACTAGTGCGAAATTTTTTATCGTATCTCTTGTTGAATATTAGTTTATTGAGGCATTTATAAACTATCAGACAACGAATTTGAAGGTTTCAGTCAAGCTGAGTAGGCTAAGTTGATAATAGAGTTATTCAGTGTTGTACCGTTTGAAATGTGATAGAAATTGACAATTAACGCTATCCTACGATATCTGTAGTTCCATTATTAGCAACAAGTTATTCGAATGACGTTATGGGTCTTCCTTATGACATACAAAAGAACAGAAATGCGAAATAATAATTAATAAAGCTATTTTGAAACAAATATTAAAAAAACAGCAACATTTTAAATCATACATTTCACACAATATTTTTTCCTGAGAAAATTCATTATTACACAGAAGTTGATAATGAAATGTAACTCAATATATCTATGCAACAATTACCTAGACGAGAATAGTTTACATACACAAGTGGACTAAAGAAAGAGGCCAAGAAACAAACTATTTTCATCACCTAATTTGCGAGACAAGGAATAAATTGGGAAAAATTCGAAAAAAAAGAGATTTAGAACCTTGGACAGGAAACGGTGTGTGGTAAATTAGAGTTAGAGGAGGAGGACTGGGCACACAGGAGAATGGACTCTCCAGACCTCCTCGTGCCGAGGACTGTTGAAGTATAAACAGTGACAGGTAATGGGTTTGTGGCGCTGGCTTCAATAGGGTTTATGAGGGCCAGGCCTCGTTAACGGTGCTCACACGGTCTTTGATGCTTCCCCTCTCTCCCCCCATTACACCCTTCCCCATCACCTTCCTTCCCCATCACTCCTCCCCAATACATCCCTCCTTCCCCAACACATTAGAAAGATACATTCTAATATTAGACAAAGATATTAGAAAGAACTTTTTTAGTGTCAGAGTGGTTGACAAATGGAATGCATTAGGAAGTGATGTGGTGGAGGCTGACTCCATACACAGCTTCAAGTGTAGATATGATAAAGCCCAATAGGCTCAGGAATCTGTACACCTGTTGATTGACGGTTGAGAGGCGGGACCAAAGAGCCAGAGCTCAACCCCCGCAAACACAACTAAGTGAGTACATTCCAATCACCTCATTCCCCTATGACTCCATTTTCCCGCCTTAACTTCCTTCGCCACCTTTCCAAGTTACTAAACTTGTACTAATAATTTTCTTAAAAGCTCCCAAACAAAGCCAAAAAAGGAGAGAGAAAATTCCAGTGAATTGCTTATACATGAAGACAACAAATTTCTCTCTTGTAAACGAAACAAAACTCGCGTTGTAACAAAGCAATGAATGCTTTTACTCAATATTTTGAGAGAGAACTAACTTGAACACAAACAGGCAGGTTGATCCGACATCACACACACACACACACACATTTAGTTTTTTTTAAGGAAGATTATACAAAAGATGTGTCGGGCTCGTGGTTAGAAGAGAAACAAAAGGAAGCGAGATAAAGTACCGGGCGAGAGGACAAAAATGATAAACCCCCACGGTTACTCCGTGGGAAATAGATTCATTAAAAAACAGAAGAGGAAAATGAGGGAAAAAGAGGAAAAAGGGGAGAAGAGATGGGAGGGAAAGAGAAGAGGCAGGAAAGGGAGATGAGGAAGAGAAGAATTATAGGAAAGTTGTGCTTTCGACCTCAGAACTTTAGCATTATGAACGATGCAGCAACACGCAAAGCGCATTAAGCTCGGGAGATAACTGGTCATTTGCCAAAGGACAATATATAGAAAACCATTCTGTCTTAACCACCACGGAGTGCTTGGCTTACAGGCGCCTCAAGAATGTAAATGACGAGGGGACTGTGGCGCCTCAGACACCTCCAAGACGATAACTTAAAACACAGACATGCTTATAAATTAATCTGAAAGCCACTTTGTGGCTTTCAGATTAATGTGTGGTCTTACATTTCAGATTAATGTGTGGTTTCAGATCTAGTGTGTGGTCTGTTGACCAGACCACACACTAGAAGGTGAAGGGACGACGACGTTTCGGTCCGTCCTGGACCATTCTCAACTCGATTGTGAATGGTCTCTCTCTCTCTCTCTATATATATATATATATATTTCTCTCCTCACGGAAGAATTTTTCCGTCTATTTTGCCGGCGCGAACGGATTTTGGTGGATATACTCTCTAGGTGATAAGATTTGGCTGGCTATATCGCCCGGGTGATAAAATGTTCCAGGATATATTGCCAAGGTCAGACGAATTTGCGGATATATCCCGCGGGAGAGAAGATATATTGTCGGTAGATATATTGTCAGTGGAAAAATACTTGGTCCGTATGTTACCCGGATGAATAGGCTGATGAACGTCCTGCCCTGATGATCAGACTCATGGATATATTATATATATATATATAATATATATATATATATATATATATATATATATATATATATATATATATATATATATATATATATGCAGACTCATGAATCAACATCATGTTGGATGGTGCGTATCAGAGGTAATGACCGAGGCGGGACTTCAAAGATTCCGACAAATTATTATAGTTTAACGTGCTTTCCGTGTTCAGGGATTGAAGCGAAAACTTACATCAGCCGCGTCCGTGGCTGCCCTCTGGTGCTCCGTCCGTGGCTGCCCTCTGGTGCTCCGTCCGAGGCTGCCCTCTGGTGCTCCGTCCGTGGCTGCCCTCTGGTGCTCCGTCCGTGGCTGCCCTCTGGTGCTCCGTCCGTGGCTGCCCCTCTAGTGCTCCGTCCGTGGCTGCCCCTCTAGTGCTCCGTCCGTGGCTGTCCTCTGGTGCTCCGTTCGTGGCTGCCCTCTGGTGCTCCGCCCGTGGCTGCCCCTCTAGTGCTCCGTCCGTGGCTGCCCTCTGGTGCTCCGTCCGTGGCTGCCCTCTGGTGTTCCGCCCGTGACTGCCCTCTGGTGTTCCGCCCGTGGCTGCCCTCCTCTCACCAGGGGCCATATTCACGAAGCAGTTACGCAAGCACTTACGAACGTGTACACCTTTCCTCAATCTTTGACGGCTTTGTTTACATTTATTAAACAATTTACAAGCATGAAAACTTCCCAATCAACTGTTGTTATTGTTATAAACAGCCTCCTGGTGCTTCGGAGCTCATTAACTGTTTAATAATTGTAAACAAAGCCGCCAAATATTGAAAAAAAGATGTACAGGTTCGTAAGTACTTGCGTAACTGCTTCGTGAATCTGGCATTTCCCCTCTACTTTACTCTCCCCTCAAGAAAATGTCTCTTTCATATCGCCACCTTTTCCCCTTGCCCTGAGATATCTCTTGGCTTCTATACTATGTTCCAAAATACTAAATAACGATAATCCCAGTCCAGATGATCAATAATTTAACAAGACGTTGAATTAAGACATTTAGAAAGCTCCGGAGTCATGTTGGAAAGACCAAACTACTGATCATACATTATCTTGCTGCAAAGATGTAAAGAAAGAGAATAATCATTCACAGTCTTTGAACAAAATTATTTATTTTCTGTTGAATTTTCTCACATATACAGCATTCAGCATCGATGTGATATATCTGTCATTTGAAATTTTGAAAGTACGAATAATTTTTTGTTTTAAATTTGTGAATTGCATTGGTATATATTCAGTAATATTTAGATGATCGACGTTTTGATTTATGTTATAGTGCCCCTTTTGTCCTGTATTTGTTGCAATACAGAATACTACAAAATGCAGAGTCCCTAAACGATGTAACAGAAGTGTGTACTATCATCTGAATATTGATCCCACGGTAGGTAAAACAAATTACAATTATCCTTCATATCTTTGAAGTGGGTTTAATGTAAATAATTCTCTCCAAAAATATTACTTACAATAAGTGTCCACACACACACACACACACACACACACACATGAGCCACAGGGACGTAAGAGGGAACTTTTTCAGTGTCAGAGTAGTTAACAAATGCATTAGGCAGTGATGTGGTGGAGGCTGACTCCATACACAGTTTTAAATGTAGATATGATAGAGCCCAGTAGGCTCAGGAATCTGTACGCCAGTTTATTGACGGTTGAGAGGCGGGACCAAAGAGCCAGAGCTCAACCCCCGCAAACACAACTAGGTGAGTACTAGGTGAGTACACACACACACACACACACACACACACACACACACACACACACACACACACACACACACACACACTACCACCACCCTAAACCATCCCCTGAAACCAACGTCAACAAATACAATTTACAAAACCATATAATACATATCTGTAATAGACTAAAACACTCTTGATCCATTTCTAATTTACTTAAAACGTATATTACTAAGAGGATAACCAGGCAAGTATCCCCAGGTGCCGACCACACTAGAAACAACACCAGCCTGAACCTAGCAATAATCCCTCACTGTCTTTCTTCGCCTCACTTCTCACCGTCATATTCCTGTGCATATATACTCTTACATGTATTTTTACCATTACTGTCGAGGGATGTGTTTGAAACAAGACACGACAGCGCTCAATTAGTTGCCGTGTAATATTCCTTTGTGGGGGGTAGACGTTATCCCATTAGTCTTGACTTAACTTATTCCTGATTTGCTCACACTATTTATAATGGTATAAATCAGCCCGGGCAGGAGCAGCATAACTTAGGAGGAGGCGGACTAAGGGATGTGAGGAAGTGATGCTGAGGGCGAGGGATAAGAGGGGTGAGGCATGGATAGGTCCGGGGGAGGAAGAGGTAGGGGGAAAGGGGGGAGAAGGGGTGTAGAGGTAGGGAGAGGTGGGGAGGAAAGGGGGAGAAAGAGGGGGGTTGTGTCGGAGGGAAGGGGCGGCTCCCCCGTCACTGTGTCAACATCATTACATCACAGAGCCCTGGTAATCGTAGATCAGGGAAGAACCTGAATATAAGACATGAGAAAAGATGAAGAGGTAAAGAAAGAAGAGAGAAGGGAGAAGGGACACATACACACACTGGTGGCTTGCACGCTGGTGGCTGAATGGACAGCACGTTGCACACGTAATCCTGTGGACCGGGGTTCGATTCTCGGCGCCGGCGAGAAACAAAATGGGCAGAGTTTCTTTCACCATGATGTCCATGTTACATAGCAGTAAATAGGTACC
>NC_091179.1:14160563-14215563 GCF_040958095.1 Procambarus clarkii
GAATATTGTTTTAGGGGAGTTGTGGTAATGGAGCTTACCACAACTGATGGGTAGGGGGATCAGGCCTACTGGATACTATAGAGAACGTAGGGCTGGAGTCATTACATTTTAGACTTCAGGCTGCTAGAAAGGCGGGGTCCAAATGTTATTCTTATATATATATGAATAACATTTTCAACCCCCCCCCCCCCCTCACACAACCAAACGTGGACACAAGTCAACCGTGCACAAACACACCCAAATAAAGTGTTAATTACATTTAGGTTAGCTATCCACCTCTTTTTCCCCACTATCATATCCTTAACAAATCAGATTACCCCCTAATTCACCGTTTCTTGACCGCACGAAGTTCTGCACAACACAACGTTTCTTGACCGCACGAGGTGCCTGCACAACACAACGTTTCTTGACATCACGAAGTTCTGCACAACACAACGTTCCTTGACCGCACGAAGTTCTGCACAACACAACGTTCCTTGACCGCACGAAGTTCTGCACAACACAACGTTTCTTGACCGCACGAGGTGCCTGCACAACACAACGTTTCTTGACCGCACGAAGTTCTGCACAACACAACGTTTCTTGACCGCACGAAGTTCTGCACAACACAACGTTCCTTGACCGCACGAAGTTCTGCACAACACAACGTTTCTTGACCGCACGAGGTGCCTGCACAACACAACGTTTCTTGACCGCACGAAGTTCTGCACAACACAACGTTTCTTGACCGCACGAAGTTCTGCACAACACAACGTTCCTTGACCGCACGAAGTTCTGCACAACACAACGTTTCTTGACCGCACGAGGTGCCTGCACAACACAACGTTTCTTGACCGCACGAAGTTCTGCACAACACAACGTTTCTTGACCGCACGAAGTTCTGCACAACACAACGTTTCTTGACCGCACGAAGTTCTGCACAACACAACGTTTCTTGACCGCACGAGGTCCTGCACAACACAACGTTTCTTGACCGCACGAAGTCAACAAACACTTCTCAATATTCTGAGAAGTGTTTGTTGATCTCAACAACACTTCTCAATATTTTCTTAAAAAATCAAGGGTCCGCGGAGCTGAATTTACACTTCCAGAGTCCATCTTTGTCTTGATTGGAATATATTTCCCCCATCGTCCTCCCACTAAACATGGAGGGTGGACACCTCTAAACATGGAGGGTGGACACCTCTAAACATGGAGGGTGGACACCTCTAAACATGGAGGGTGGACACCTCTAAACATGCAGGGTGGACACCTCTAAACATGGAGGGTGGACACCTCTAAACATGGAGGGTGGACACCTCTAAACATGGAGGGTGGACACCTCTAAACATGGAGGGTGGACACCTCTAAACATGGAGGGTGGACACCTCTAAACATGCAGGGTGGACACCTCTAAACATGGAGGGTGGACACCTCTAAACATGGAGGGTGGACACCTCTAAACATGGAGGGTGGACACCTCTAAACATGGAGGGTGGACACCTCTAAACATGGAGGGTGGACACCTCTAAACATGGAGGGTGGACACCTCTAAACATGGAGGGTGGACACCTCTAAACATACAGGGTGGACACCTCTAAACATGGAGGGTGGACACCTCTAAACATGGAGGGTGGACACAAGGACAATATGCCGGATTAAAAATTGTTGTTGTTCCCTGAGGATTTAATATCCGGAGCAAAACAAAAACAGAAATTATTAAAAAAAACACAATTTAATATAATGCAATACCTGGCCTAATATTTTGTAGTGGAAAATACGGATATAATTTAGTTTAGTAAAAGTATTTCATATGGATGTGTTTCGTTTATTTTAAAAAAGTGGGTATTAAAAAAAAATACCCATAATTTCTGTACAGGAAAATTGACAAATTTAATTTGGGAAAAATGTTACATTTTAAATTAAATAAAGTGAAGCATGTTTGTGTGTGTGTTCACTTATTTATGCTTGCATGAACAAGCTCTTGGACCCCGCCTTTCCAGTAGCCGGTTGTCTAAAATGTAATGACTCCAGCCCTATGTTCTATATAGTATCCAGTAGGCCTGATCCCCCTACCCAACAGTTGTGGTAAGCTCCATTACCACAACTCCCCTAAAACGAATATTCTTATTCGTTTTAGAATAAGAATTATTAGATTATTAGATTATTTTATTAGATAATTATTAGAATAAGAATAAGAATTATCTACTTCTTATTAGAAGTAGAAGGCGGGAGAAAAGGAGAAGAGGAAGGGAACGATGTGGAGATTAATTGAGAATACTCACTCACTTCGTAGAGTGAGACGAAGAAGGGAGAAGAGAAATAGGATGGGAAATGGGGGAGGAATATGAGGAAGAGAAGGGATAAAAATAGGAAGACAGAATTGGAGGAGGGGAAAGGGCAAAGGAGACGGATGAGAGAGCATGAATGAAGGAAGGGGAACAAGTGAGGGGACAGGTAATTGGGTTCAATGGGGCCAAGAGCTACGAGGAAAGACTACACGAACTGCGGCTCATAACACTGGTCGAAGAAGACGATCTACAACTACAACCTACACACTGTCGCAGAGTTACGGGCTATTCATGCCCGTGCCACCTTTTGGGTAGCTTAATCTTTATCAATCACCTGTCCCCGAGACTCTGCAGCGTGTACATGAAGAGAGTGTTCAGCACGGGCGGTCCTCCACAGATCTCCAGTATCATTTATTGATACTGGTAATGGCTCAAAAGGGCCACCACTTACGGGCTATTCATGCCCGTGCCACCTTTTGGGTGGCTTAATCTTCATCAATCAATCACGGGCGGTACCAGTGCCAGAGGACACGGATGGTGGAGGGGTTACCAGGACTCGTAGAGTGTGCGGGTAGTGAGAAAGTCACGCTAGCTTCTAGCACACAGGGAAGACTCACTACACATATATATATGGATTCAAAAGTGAACATGTTATGGCTCAACTGTAGCTGTCGATTGAAAGTTTAATAGGCGGGCTAAGGAGCTGAGGCACGAACCTCGCCAACAGCTACACACACACACACATACACACACACACACACACACACACACACACACACACACACACACACACACACACACACACACACATATACACACACACACACACACACACACACACACATATACACACACACACACACACACACACACACATATACACACACACACACACACACACACACACACACACACACACACACACACACATATACACACACACACATATACACACACACACACACACACACACACACACACACACACACACACACACACACACACACACACACACACACACAGTGTGTGTGGGGGGGGGGGGCTGGTAGCCTGGTGGATAGCGCGCAGGACTCTTAATTCTGTGGCGCGGGTTACATTCCCGCACGAGGCAGAAACAAATGGGCAAAGTTTCTTTCACCCTCAATGCCCCTGTTACCTAGCAGTAAATAGGTACCTGGGAGTTAGTCAGCTGTCACGGGCTGCTTCCGGGTGTGTGTGTGTGTGGTGTGGAGAAAGAAAGAAAGAAAAAAAAAGTAGTTAGTAAACAGTTGATTGACAGTTGAGAGGCAGGCCAAAAGAGCAAAGCTCAACCCCCGCAAACACAACTAGGTTAATACACACACACACACACACACACACACACACACACACACACACACACACACACACACACACACACAATTCAAGATATGACAAAGGAATAGTGTTGGATATGCAAAGGCAACTTAGAGGTGCAGGAATTGAGAAGGAAGGAAATAGTCCATATCCCCATCTCAGCAACCCACGGGCCAATCACAACAGTTCCGTAAGTCATTCCACCTACCACTTCAACACACATTTTCCCCTACCTTTTCCCTACCACCCTACCTACCTTCCTCCAGCCACTTAACCTTAATCCTAAAACTCCCCAAAACCTTAACCACACACTCAAACATCCCTACTATTCCCCCCCCCTATCTCCAACACTCCTTCAAATCCTAGTGTGTTGGGGATGGGGGGGAAGAGGGGGAAATAGTACAATCTCACGATCCCTCTCAATCTCCCAATCAAAACCGACTACCCCACCGTAACGCTGGTTAACCATCAACACTGAGGAGAAAAGGAGAAATCATGGAATGAAATGAGCTTTGAAATCATCAACGCCTCCATCGATAGGGGTAAAAACAAGGCAGAGACACTATGTGAATATTAACACAAAGATGTGAAATGGAAAGACACTCGCATAAACGAACCGGTAATGAGTTATAATGGACAGAGTGTTCCCACGTGACTACAATGTAGAGAGAGAGAGAGAGAGAGAGAGAGAGAGAGAGAGAGAGAGAGAGAGAGAGAGAGAGAGAGAGAGAGAGAGAGAGAGAGAGAGAGAGAGAGAGAGAGAGACAGACAGACAGACAGACAGAGAGAGAGAGAGAGAGAGAGAGAGAGAGAGAGAGAGAGAGAGAGAGAGAGAGAGAGAGAGAGAGAGAGAGAGAGACAGAGAGAGAGAGAGAGAGAGAGAGAGACAGAGACAGAGAGAGAGAGAGAGAGAGAGAGAGAGAAGGAAGGGAAGGAGAGGCCGTGGTCCTGCTGATAAAGGAAGGACTGTACTTTCAAGGAGATGGTAACCCCAGGCTGTGAAGGACTCCAGTGACTGTGAAGGACTCCAGTGACTGTGAAGGACTCCAGTGACTGAAGGACTCCAGTGACTGAAGGACTCCAGTGACTGTGAAGGACTCCAGTGACTGTGAAGGACTCCAGTGACTGTGAAGGACTCCAGTGACTGTGAAGGACTCCAGTGACTGTGAAGGACTCCAGTGACTGTGAAGGACTGTCAAGTGACTATGTACCAGTAACCATGACAACGGGATGGTTCAAGATAACAGTGATATAAAGACCCACAAAACAAAAGAACTCCAGGACAGAAATATACCGGAAACAATAGGGAAGGTATTATCATCCTGTGGTCCCGGGTTCGATCCCGGGCGCCGGCGAGAAACAATGGGCAGAGTTTCTTTCACCCTATGCCCCTGTTACCTAGCAGTAAAATAGGTACCTGGGAGTTAGTCAGCTGTCACGGGCTGCTTCCTGGGGGTGGAGGCCTGGTCTAAGACCGGGCCGCGAGGACACTAAAAAGCCCCGAAATTATCTCAAGATAATCTCAAGATCCTGGAAAAAGCTGCCTCCGGTGTCAAGAAGGAATCCATCTCACCTCTTAACCCCGGGAGACTTCAACCATGCCATGGCAGATTAGAGCAGAGAACGTTATGAACTGAACTAAGAAAAGCCGCATGATAAACTTTGAAAGCCTAAGGGTATTTGTTAGGGTATTAGGTATGCTTAGGGGTCCGTCTCGCCATGCCCTGTGGCTGGGGGGATCGGGCTCCGAAGCTACATAAAAACCCTATACCCCCCCGAAGTGGCAAGGGGAGTTAGCCCTGGAAACACAAACCGAAACTGTCTCTATTTTCCGCTTGTTACAACATGTAATAGAGTTGTTACATCTTGGCTTAACGTGTTTATGACGTATTAGAACGTTGTTACAACTTGTTATATTGGTTGTTATAACTGGTTAGGAGGTGTTAAAACTTGTTCGAACGTTGTACCAACGTCGTAGTTTCGGTGTGTGTTTGGCGGGAGGGGACAAAAAAAATTTATGCGACTCCAAGAATTATAGGTAATGATAAAGAAGGTAAACTTGACCCAGTATTAACATACAGATTAAATCAGATATAAGGTAAATATATTTTGAAACCCGCTTGGAAATGAACGATCCAAGTTTTCTGACATTAGAGTATCTGGTGGAAGAACGAACTGTTCAGGGATCATGAAGCAGATCACTGTCATGCAGAAAAACGAAATTATATGGAAATTAGATCATTTATCTCAGTAATAACATAAGATACAGAACTGAGAGGGAAGACCCCATATGATATAATGCATTTTCCTCACCAAGAAATCCTCAGAAGCAGTCGACACGTCTGTCCCTGTCCAAAGAAAGTACAACAAAAAAGGAATAATATTCAATCTATTTTGAGATGGTTATCTTGAGATGATTTCTTGAGGTTATCTTGAGATGATTTCGGGGCTTTTTAGTGTCCCCGCGGCCCGGTCCTCGACCAGGCCTCCACCCCTAGGAAGCAGCCCGTGACAGCTGACTAACACCCAAGTACCTATTTTACTGCTAGGTAACAGGGGCATAGGGTGAAATAAAACTCTGCCTATTGTTTCTCGCCGGCGCCTGGGATCGAACCCTGGACCACAGGATCACAAGTGCTGTCCGCTCGGCCGACCGGCTCCCCTAAGACAAAGAATTCAAGGGAACAGCAAACCCTCCAAAGTTCAAAGGTACACAAAGACCCTGGGGGGTTACCACACTAAACCTACCTGAAAATGTCCACATAAACCCCAGGTATCATCACCAACGGACCAGGAGGAAGTCCACTAGCACGTCACCAGACTAGTCTCACGAGCCGAGAAATACGAGTCAGGAAAACACTCTGTGAGATGAACCTTGTCATAGGACGAGAGAAGAAATTAGATAAGAGACATGATCTACACATACAAATGACTGGGGGAAAATAAAATGGACAGAAACTGACGAATAATTTGTCATGGGTAAGTCAGAAACAAACATGGAGACGCAGATGAAAATAAAAACAAGTACACTAATTTGCCTCCCAAACATTTAAGAAGCTGTGGAGACGGCGCCCAACTGTTTACAAGACATGTAGATGAGTCCAACACCCCCCTCCCCCACCTCTACCCCCACCCTAACCCACACACACACACAGACTTAGACCTAGACACACACATTCAGTACCCAGATGAGCCACAGAGACGTTAGAGAGAATTTTTTCAGTGTCAGAGTAGTTAACAAATGGAATGCATTAAGTAATGATGTGGTGGAGGCTGACTCCATACACAGTTGCAAATGAAGATATGATAGAGCCCAGTAGGCTCAGGAACCTGTACACCAGTTGATTGAGAGTTGAGAGGCGGGACCAAAAGAGCCAAAGCTCAACCCCCGCAAGCACAACTAGGTGAGTACACACACACACCCACACCCACACCCACACCCACCCACACACACACACACACACCCACACACACACACCCACACCCACACACCCCCCCCCCACACCCCCCCACACACACACCCACCCACACACACACACACCCACCCACACACACCCACACCCACACCCACACCCCCCCCCCCCCACACACACACACACCCACTACCCTTACCAAATAAAATAACGTCACTCGGGAATACACAGCACAAAAACACCCCGCCACATTTCCTCACTATTATGGTGAGGTTCATCATCCTGCTGGCAGTAGGTTGTTTGTAGACTTGAATTACAGCGTCTGACAACATATGAAAATGTCCACTGGTCGGAGGAAAGTGGACGGCACTTCCCAGCGAGAAGTGGAAAGTGGCGGATAAAAGTGTCCAGGGGGAAGAAGAGGAGGAAAGGACAGGGGGAGGACAGATTGATGAAAATTAAGCTACCCAAGAGTAAGTGGGCATGAGTAAGTGGGCATGAGTAAGTGGTCATGAGTAAGTGGTCATGATAGAGTAAGCGGGCTCTCTCTCTCCTCCTACTTCTTGTTTTAGATTCACCTACACGGAACTAAAATTTCCATGTAGCACGGGCTATGGTGAGCCCGTAATTGAGTTCGGTTATTCACGATAATCTTGTTACTGTGATATTTGGGTCAAAATTTTAAATGAAGGTGGGGTTTCCTTCATTTCGCGCTGGTTTTAGTCCTTAGCTATAATACCATTATCTTGGTGGCGGATACAGATGCGCAGTGTTCACTAGTGTGTCCCAGTCTTCAACTGCTGTTTTAACCATTGTAGTCGCTGTGGATTTTGCATTTAATACAGCTGCTCTTGTTGGTTGAATGTTGGGTTTGATTCGCAGGGCTTCAGCTGCTACACATTCCAGTAAGTAGTGTAATAGTGGCACTTCTGCATCTGTTCCACAGATATGACATTAACTATTGGGTTTATTACCTCCCAGGAGCACTTGTAGCCAAATCTTAGTCTGTGTACGGCTACTGCAATGTCTCTGGATAACTATATTTCAGGCTTGAAAGAGGAGTACCAAGTGGCTTGTTCGTACCACTTTGAAATGGGTTTGCCTTCCACTACTTTGGCTCTGTGGCGACTTTTGATAGTTGGGAGTGTTTTCGTCTTGATTAGCTCCTTAATATATGAAAAACCTGGATGTATTTTAACCTGTACAACAGTTAAAGCCGTGGCAGTTTTAGTCAGTGAGTCTGCCTTTTCATTACCAACTATGCCACTGTGACTTGGTATCCAATTTAGGGTGACTGACAGCCCTAGATTGTGTGCTACTTTTCCTGTATGTTTTCAGTGATGAGTTTTATATTAGCTCTGTGCTGGCTGGATAACAACTCCTGGAACCAAGTCTGTTACAGGGGACACATAACACGTAGTTATATAGCACGTCTTTGACATTACTCACTTTTCTCTTTCACCCACTCACCCCCACCCCACCCACCACACCTATCATGAGGTTATCTTGAGATGATTTCGGGGCTTTAGTGTCCCCGCGGGCCGGTCCTCGACCAGGCCTCCACTCCTAGGAAGCAGCCCGTGACAGCTGACTAACACCCAGGTACCTATTTTACTGCTAGGTAACAGGGGCATAGGGTGAAAGAAACTCTGCCCATTGTTTCTCGCCGGCGCCCGGGATCGAACCCGGGACCACAGGATCACAAGTCCAGCGTGCTGTCCGCTCGGCCGACCAGCTCCCGACTGACCGACTCCCGACCTACCACACCTTCCCACACTCACCCACTACACCCCACCCATCCCACACCCACTACACCCTACAAAACCCACACCCATCCTCACTATTTTAAATGAAGATATTCCTGTAATGTACAACTTTGTCATGCCGGGAACCTAACTCTATTTTCCCCAAATATTAATTACTTTGTGTGTAAATCACACAGAAACTATCACGTGATGTGACAATGCTTAACCACGACGGGACATGAAAACAAGAACTTACTTAAGCAACTCCGTGTTTACCAACTTATCATAAGTTTAACATATGTTTACATACTAGGCTGCTGTCTACCCTGGAAACACAAACCGAAACTGTCTCTATTTTCCTCTTGTTACAACTTGTAATAAAGTTGTTACATCTTGGCTTAACGTGTTTATGACGTATTAGAACGTTGTTTACAACTTGCTATATTGGTTGTTATAACTTTTTAGGTGTTAAAACTTGTTCGAACGTTGTACCAACGTCGTAGTTTCGGTGTGTGTTTGGCGGGTAGGGAAGGTAACTAGAGTTCTATTCAAGCACCGGTTGTAGTGTAAAGTGGTGGTGCAGTTGGCAGAGACCATGAGCCTTACTGAGATACATTCCCCTAGTCAGTTTGAACAAATTATTCAACAGTACATGGCTACTTGTACAAAAACAGACGTCTAAGGAACTATCAATTTCTTGAAAGCAATAATTTGACATGATGATGATGCTGGCGATAAAAGCAAAGGAGAAAAATCAGAGCACAAAATACAGAAGTATTATGATACAGATTTTGACTATCTGTAGGTCTAATAAGAGCAGATTGAAGTGTCCAGAAAATATCTAGTCGCGGACGTTGTGTGAAATGGCGAATAAATAAATAATTGCTTGAAATAGTACAGTCCAACTACTTGGGCTGGACGGTAGAGCGACGGTCTCGCTTCATGCAGATCGGCGTTCAATCCCCGACCGTCCAAGTGGTTGGACACCATTCCTTCCCCTCCGTCCCATCCCAAATCCTTATCCTAACCCCTTCCCAGTGCTATATAGTGGTAATGGCTTGGCGCTTTCCCCTGATAATACCCTCTCTCGAAAGACAGACAAAGGCTCCCATATTCCAGGCTATGCAGGCATTGAGTCACAATAACGTGGCTGAAGTATGTTGACCAGACCACACACTAGAAGTTGAAGGGACGACGACGTTTCGGTCCGTCCTGGACCATTCTCAATCGACTTGAGAATGGTTTAGGACGGACTGAAATGTCGTCGTCCCTTCAACTTCTAGTATGTGGTCTGGTCAACATTCCAGGCTATGCTCGTGGTCTCCACCCCGCCTATTACCAGGTCTACACAGGTGTCAACACCCTCCGCCAGGTATACGCAGAACTCGCTCTACTTGTATTACCAGGAGTAAAAGGGAGAGGACTGGAAAGCAAAGGTATTCTTGCCAGGTCCGGGGTGCTGCTTACACCAAGGCCAGGCAGGGCGTGGAGGGTATATAGGGCGGAGCTACGGGGGGAACCATACAAGGCTACTGGGCGTGAAGCAACAATGCCTGGCGGTGATGACAGCGAGGATTTATCTCTTAGACACCCTACACCACGCCTCTTACGGGCTATTCATGCCCGTGCCTCCATTTGGGTGGCTTAATCTTTATCAATCAACCAATCACCAGGCCTCACCCATGCTGCACCAATCACGGTACACCTGCCACGCTGCACCAGTCGTCATGTCTCTCCCTCCACCAAGCCTCCTCCCCCTCGTGGCTCTCGCCGCCTCTCGTAAGAACGTGAGCGTGAGACAAATGCAGGAACACCCCAGACTGTAAACCCCACTACTGCCACACGCGGGAGAACGATAACACCGAGATCCCCAACTACATGGAGGCCATCACTGTGCCAGCGAGTGCAGCTTTGTCGACCAACTACGGCCAAGGACCTTGTTGGGGGGAAGGGGGGGGGGGGGGCAGGGAGAGATGAACCATCAAAGGAAAAGGGGGGGAGGAGGGAGGGAGGTAGGGAATTATAAGGGGGGAAAGCACCATAAGCCATTACGACTATATAGCACTAGGAAGGGGGTCACGATAAGGATTCGGGATGGAACGAATCCTTATTTGTTGCAAAATAATTATTTTCGTTATAAATATGTGACGAAAAAAAAATTCGAGGGGACTTTTCGAGTGGAGTCCATACCTGGCCGTTATTTACAATATATATATATATATAAGTTGGTATATTTCAATTAATATTATTATATTGTTAAGAACATGAATTACTGAATTATATTAGGTTACATTAGGTCGTATTTCTACGTTAGTTTTATATACAGTTAGTATACACAGGGAAGGGAATCTGAGGATAGGTGACCTTGAAAATGGGATCGAGAGGAACAGAATGGAGGAGTGGTCTACGTCGCCGACTCACAACCGAGGCTCCAGGGTTCAATTCCCGGAGAGAACAGAGACGACTGGGCAATGTTTCTATTCACTTGATGCCTTTTATCTAAATAGCTAGCAGTAAATAGTTAGAATTAGGCAACTGTTGTGGGTTGCATCGTGGGGGGAGTCACTTGGCCTAAGTAGGGGGTGGGATCTCAGTAAGCTAAGTACAGGCTTCATGTCCCCGGAAAACTGGGAATAAAAAGGGTTCCGTCGGGACAGAGTGTGGCGTCGGTGACAGGTGCTTGACAGACTGGTTCTAAAGAACGTAGTAAGATGGTCACACCACCACCAGTGACCAGCAAGACTGGCAGGAAGACACTGGAAACATGCATTCAATATAACTTACAGGCACACACGGGGGCGAGCGATAAGGAGAGGACGAGAGTCATGCCTGTGTGTTGACGGTCCGGAGAAGCGTCCCGTCACCGAGCGGAAAACACATTTATGCACACTCCTGGCCACCCCACCCCCCCACCCCCCCGGTCAGGAGGCTGGGACGGGGTGTACCTGCAGCGAGCCGGGTATTGAAGGAAGGTGGGAGGGATAGGAAGAGAGAGGGAGGGAAGGTGGCTGGAAGAGGGAGCGAGCGAGGAACTGAAGGAGAGAGCGAGGAAGAGCGAGGAAAGGAGTAAAGAAGAGGTATGGAGGGAGACAGACCTCATCACAGCGTGGACGACATATTTATGAGTGGCCGGGGCCAAGCGCTTGAAAAATAACGCGGCCGGGACTAAAATACGTCCGGCTATAACGGACGCCGCTTAAGACCATAACATTGGACGGGAACACAAGTGGTCGCGTAAATACTTCAAATGAATGAATACAAAAATGTTCTGGAATTATGCAACTTATTTTTATCCGTGATCCAGATTGTGAGAGAGAGAGAGAGAGAGAGAGAGAGAGAGAGAGAGAGAGAGAGAGAGAGAGAGAGAGAGAGAGAGAGAGAGAGAGAGAGAGAGAGAGTGGGGGGGAAGAAGACTTGGGAGAAAGGGAGGAGTAAGAGAGGCGAAAATATAATATATTCCGAAATGGCCTAAAATTGCAGGCGTTTATGGAAGCAGAGGATCCGAAAATCAGACGGCAAAGTTGTCCCCGAGAGCTGTGGTACGGGAGTGAGGAGACGCGTTGCCAGGAGAGAGAGAGAGAGAGAGAGAGAGAGAGAGAGAGAGAGAGAGAGTGAGAGTGAGAGTGAGAGTGAGAGTGAGAGAGAGAGAGAGAGAGAGAGAGAGAGAGAGAGAGAGAGAGAGTGAGAGTGAGAGTGAGAGAGAGAGAGAGAGAGAGAGAGAGAGAGAGAGAGTGAGAGTGAGAGTGAGAGTGAGAGAGAGGAGAGAGAGAGAGAGAGAGGTCCATGCTGGGGAAGCATACTCAATAATAGGTCTCACAAGGGATGAAAACAGCGCTTAGAATTGTCCAAGTTCCTGAAAGATAACCGGACGTTATTTTTGTTCTACCACAGAAGTGTCTATTCATTTACAATGCTAACAAGAATATACACATGTTTTCTGTCCTCAATGGAGTGTGTTAGAGATATATTAAAAATATAGTTCAGTGATTTATTGAACACTCAGCCACAGGTGATTGTGGTGATTGAACTGCTTTTAAAAAACTAATTTGATCTCCGTATATAAATGCATAGATTTACATAACACCGGACGTTTGTCTGCGTGGCATATACAGCCCTCGTTACCTCGTTATTCTGCAGATGTGTGCCTCTGGTGACAGATTTCGAATTATGTCCACTCCTAACCCGCCAAACACACACCGATACTACGACGTTGGTACGACGTTCGAACAAGTTTTAACACCTCCTAACCAGTTATAACAACCAATATAGCAAGTTGTAACGTTCTAATACGTCATAAACACTTTAAGCCAAGATGTAACAACTTTATTACAAGTTGTAACAAGCGGAAAATAAGAGACAGTTTCGGTTTGTGTTTCCAGGGAATAAGTCTTTCTCATTTTCAGAAGATGAAAAGTTACCTGCCCTTCATCCTGTACTGTATTTGAGGTCTTCTTGCTCCACCTTCTATCTTCATAACCTTGTATTTGTCAGGTGTTAGCTTCTAGTAGCCACTTCTTAGACCATCTCTAGATATTGTCTAGTACATCTTGTAAAGTATCGCAGTCCTCCTCAGTTCCGACTCGTCTCATTAGTTTAGCATCGTCAGCAAACACTGATAAGAATGACCTTACTTCCTGTGTTAGAATGTTTACACACACGCACATTAGGAACAGGAAGACGCGTACAGTCAAGCTAAACAGTTCTTCCCTACAGCACGTGTAAGTGTGCTTAAATGAATGTCTTTTTGCAGGAAAAATTTATACTATGGAAAAATTATTAATTACAAGGAGCCGGTCGGCCGAGCGGACAGCACACTGGACTTGTGATCCTGTGGTCCTGGGTTCGATCCCAGGCGCCGGCGAGAAACAATGGCCAAAGTTTCTTTCACCCTATGCCCCTGTTACCTAGCAGTAAATAGGTACCTGGGTGTTAGTCAGCTGTCACGAGCTGCTTCCTGGGGGTGGAGGCCTGGTCGAGGACCGGGCCGCGGGGACACTAAAGCCCCGAAATCATCTCAAGATAACCTCAAGATTACATATCAACAAGTTGCCATGATACGCCAGGCCGAGGTCACTGATAGTTCCTCTATTAGTTTGCACAGTTTCTGAAGATTATGGTAGCCGGAGTAAGTTTTTTAATCTTTGAAAAAACAATTGCTGGAAGTTATAATTGACGGAAGAATAATTAGGAAACATGTTATCAACCCCGATATATAATAATGATAAGCATTATCTCTTTCCAGCGGATAACTAGAATTAAAAAAAAAAAATAACTTTTCTGTAGACCAAACTATTTGCAATACAAAATTACATTAAACTTTCTCATGCTGTAATTCCACGAGTAACTATTGAAATATATAACACAAAGGTAATTTTACCAGGAAATGACATTAATGGCATGAATTTCATTTCGCCTCGACAAAGAGTACATAAAGGGCATCACATCATCATTGGATGGAACAGGTTAAAGTTGTATATATAAGCTAAGATTATTATTACTTACGGAAGTTTAAGTATAAAATACAGCCAGGATACAGACTAGGTATTGCAAATAAAATCGCAATTCTAAAATAAAATAATGATATATTATACATATCAAGTTATAGTGTCAGACCACGGAGGAAAATTGAAACAGTAATTTCCTTAAGTACTTTCGTATATTAATACATCTTCAGAAGGAGTGACTCCTTCTGAAGATGTATTAATATACGAAAGTACTTAAGGAAATTCCTGTTTCAATTTTCCTCCGTGGTCTGACACTGTCACATTTTTAATCACATGTTTATTTTTCGTGATTTACACACACATATCAAGTCAAGTAAGCAGATACGCCAGGTGCAGGGGTAGCATCAAAGAGAATCTCTACCAATCCAATGAGTTGATAGAGATCAAAGACAACAGTGAACCAGCAAGGCCTCCACTCAAACATCAATAGTAAGTACACCGGAATCTATATATATCGCGTAATGTTAATGTTTGAAATGTATTCCAAAACGGGTTTACGAGCGAGAGATCGCCATAGTGTGGCCCACCCCCAGTGGTCCAGGGCGCGTGTGGGCCACCTCCAGTGGTCCAGAGGGCGCGTGTGGGCCACCTCCAGTGGTCCAGAGGGCGCGTGTGGGACACCTCCAGTGGTCCAGAGGGCGCGTGTGGGCCACCTCCAGTGGTCCAGGGCGCGTGGCCCACCTCCAGTGGTCCAGGGCGCGTGGCCCACCTCCAGTGCTCGAGGGCGCGTGGCCCACCTCCAGTGGTCCAGAGAGGGTTAATTCTCAATGTATCTCAGATAGTTGTGTCACAGGAAAAGAGAAGTGTCACAGGAACCAGGGGCCAGATTCACAAAACAGTTACGCAAACACTTACGAACCTGTACATCTTTTCTCAATCTTTGGCGGCTTTGTTTACAATTATTAAACAGTTAATGAGCTCCGAAGCACCAGGAGGCTGTTTATAACAATAACAACAGTTGCTTGGCAAGTTTTCATGCTTGTAAAACTGTTTAATAAATGTAACCAAAGCCGTCAAAGATTAAGGAAAGATGTACACGTTCGTAAGTTCTTTCGTGAATCTGACTCCTGGTCCCGACACTCGTGGGTGTGATGGCCAATGGCTCCTCTCACAGTCCTAGTGCTCGGGGTTGGCTTTATTGTCCTTAGTTGGCTTGTGGTTTACGTCAAGTGTTGCTGACCTCTGGTGCTGCTGGGTCACAAGATTTGGGTCACTAGTAGAGAATTATTGATAGCCGACTGGCTGTTGGGAGCAGGAGAGACGAGTGAGTGGAAGAAATTCAGGTGGATGTACGGAGAGAAAGTCAAGAGGGGAGGGAAGTGAGGGAGAGTGAAGGGGAGGGAAGTGAGGGAGAGTGAAGAGGGGAGGGGAGTGAGAGAGAGTGAAGGGGAGGGAAGTGAGGGAGAGTGAAGGGGAGGGAAGTGAGGGAGAGTGAAGAGGGGAAGGAAGTGAGGGAGAGTGACGAGGGGAGGGAAGTGAGGGAGAGTGAAGAGGGGAGGAAAGTGAGGGAGAGTGCAGAGGGGAGGGAAGTGAGGGAGAGTGCAGAGGGGAGGGAAGTGAGGGAGAGTGCAGAGGGGAGGGAAGTGAGGGAGAGTGCAGAGGGGAGGGAAGTGAGGGAGAGTGCAGAGGGGAGGGAAGTGAGGGAGAGTGAAGAGGGGAGGGAAGTGAGGGAGAGTGAAGAGGGGAGGGAAGTGAGGGAGAGTGCAGAGGGGAGGGAAGTGAGGGAGAGTGAAGAGGGGAGGGAAGTGAGGGAGAGTGAAGAGGGGAGGAAAGTGAGGGAGAGTGACGAGGGGAGGGAAGTGAGGGAGAGTGAAGAGGGGAGGGAAGTGAGGGAGAGTGCAGAGGGGAGGGAAGTGAGGGAGAGTGAAGAGGGGAGGGAAGTGAGGGAGAGTGAAGAGGGGAGGGAAGTGAGGGAGAGTGAAGAGGGGAGGGAAGTGAGGGAGAGTGAAGAGGGGAAGGAAGTGAGGGAGAGTCAGAAGGGAGAAATGAGGGAGAGAGTAGCAGAATAGGTCACAACGAAGGGCGAGTAACAACATAAGAGGTCAAGAAACTTGAAGGATGCTAAGCCCTCGGGCGTGAGGTAGTGTGAATGAGACCAGTTTCAAGGAATGAGGAACAATAGATTAGATGAGAGATACGGAGTGTGAGCGTAGGAAAGGAGGCCTGGTCGACGACCGGGCCGCGGGGACGCTAAGCCCCGGAAGCACCTCAAGGTAACCTCAAGGTAAGGTAGGTCCTGTTGCATGGGTACACTCGTGAAGAGAGGTAAATAAAAGGTACAGAAGGAGAGCATCATTGACAATTAATTTAACTTAGAGAATAAAGAGGAGCAATAATGGACATAATGTTACTATTTTTAACATGACTTTTATCTTTAATTTAACTTAATAACATTAATGTTTCATTTAAAGAATCATACATTTAATTCATCTACGTAAACATCCCGGACAGAAACAACCACCAAACTGATGTATACCTAATTACTGTATCATTATACAAAAAGAAAATGTAGATGTTTATCTCTCAGAATGTTTGGTAATATGTTTATTGTTTGTGATGTGTGTATATGTATGTATTAACACGATGTACTGAACGGGGTGAGAATAGCTTGAGCTACCTCATCCCTTTGTGTGTATTTTACCTCAATAAACTTATTTCAATTTCAATTATACAAAACATCGCAAAAAAAACTTCATACATCAGCAATGTATAAAAGCCACAACTTGCCAGCCGTACTTAATGTGCTTCGAATTAATATTTTTTTAATATATGAATATTTGCTACTTTTTAATACATAAAAAAATTAAAAAATAGCCATAACTAGTAATCCACATTATTTTTCATAAACTTCAAGTCATTAATTTCAACGGAACAAGGAATAATTTATGTTGTAACTAAGCTCATCGCTCTTAAATTCGAGCTTTGTATCTTGTTAAACTTAATTTTCGCAGAAGAGGTACTGTTTAAGGGAGATTTTATTGCTGGATATACCAAATTTATTGCACAGACTGTCGGAGACCAGTCATACAGACTGTCGGAGACCAGTCACACAGACTGTCGGAGACCAGTCACACAGACTGTCGGAGACCAGTCACACAGACTGTCGGAGACCAGTCACACAGACTGTCGGAGACCAGTCACACAGACTGTCGGAGATCACCACCACACACAACCACAGTGCCGCCGGCCACCACACACACAACCACAGTGCCGCCGGCCACCACACACACAACCACAGTGCCACCGGCCACCACACACACAACCACAGTGCCGCCGGCCAACACACACACACAACCACAGTGCCGCCGGCCACCACACACACAACCACAGTGCCGCCGGCCACCACACACACAACCACAGTGCCGCCGGCCACCACACACACAACCACAGTGCCACCGGCCACCACACACACAACCACAGTGCCGCCGGCCACCACACACACAAACCACAGTGCCGCCGGCTACCACACACACAACCACAGTGCCGCCGGCCACCACACACACAACCACAGTGCCGCCGGCCACCACACACACACAACCACAGTGCCGCCAGCCAACACACACACACAACCACAGTGCCGCCGGCCACCACACACACAACCACAGTGCCGCCGGCCAACACACACACACAACCACAGTGCCGCCGGCCACCACACACACACAACCACAGTGCCGCCAGCCACCACACACACAACCACAGTGCAGTATGAGCCATGCATGTCAACAATTTCTCGAGAAATATGTAGCCGAAATATTTATATATCTATTTTCCTGGGCGGTGCACGCAAGCCAGCCACGGCCTGGCTGGTGGGTGGCACACGCAGGATAGGACAGGGGAGAAAGGGGGAGGAAGAGGGAATAGAGAGGGAGAGTGAGACGGGCGATGTTTGGGGGATAGACAGGAACTCTCTGCTTGCGTGGTATGCACGTTGTGGCAGCCATGTGTAGCCATCGCCCACCCTCCTAGACGGTGAGGCGGTAGAAACCTCCAGACGTTCTACACGTGTATGTCTCAAGTTGAGCCAGGCCAGGCCTAAAAAGTTCCACCTGCGGCCATCTTATAAATCTCTCAAGTTGAGCCAGACGTGAGGAGTCGCGCGCGCGCGCACACACACACAGAAACACAGACACGTTGGTTCGGTTGTCAATGTTCTCGGCTCACAATCGAGAGACATGTGTTCAATTCCCGACCTGAACAAACGATTGGGCAGCGTTTCCATACTCCTGATGCTTCTGTTGATCTAGAATTAAATAGCTACCTGGAAGTTAGACAGCTGTTGGGCGCAGCATCCTGGGAGAGAGAGAGAGAGAGTGTGTGTGTGTGTGTGTGTGTGTGTGTGTGTGTGTGTGTGTGTGTGATTGTAATGTATAGTTGATGTATTGGAGAAAGTTGGTCAGTGGTGAGTACATAAGATAACCAACGGTCAGAAAGGCGGGGTCCAAGAGCTAACAGCTCGCTCCTACAACCACAGATAGCAAATAGGCGAATACACTCACAAATAGGCGGAAGCTAAGGACGCCAAACCGAATCAATAAAATTTGGCAGTAATCTGAAGTTTATATTCATACATCGTGGTATCTGCCTCCTCGCTCAGCACCGCCCAGGTCCACCTCCCTCTCCTGCCTCCTCCACTACTCCTGAATGTTCTCCCGTCTCCACTCCCCACCAGTACACCCCGTGCCCACATAACAGTCCACGGTTCCTAATCATGGTCAGAGGCCCGTCACTGCCTAACATATCCTGCCAAATCTCTCGGCAAACCCAACTGTAATGAAAACTTCTCCCTCGAAAAAAGCCTGGTACATTAGGTCTTAATTTATCTCTCTATGGCGTCCGCATCTGACGTGGGGAAGATTATAGGCTACATGGGGGGCCAGCCCCCCAGGTCTACCCCCCCCAGGCTCTGCCAGTAATGTGATAATGGTCTTCATTTAGTGACTACGTTGGAAGCTTTCCTCGCTAAAGAGGAACAATTTAAAATGCTTAGCAACGTTTCAGTATTTGACATGAGGAGGGTAACAGGTGTTACCCTTATATATATATTATATATATATGAGGCTCCAGCTCCTGGACCCCGTACCCTCATATATTATATACACACGAGGCTCCAGCTCCTGGACCCCGTAACCTCATATAGTATATACACACGAGGCTCCAGCTCCTGGACCCCGTAACCTCATATAGTATATACACACGAGGCTCCAGCTCCTGGACCCCGTACCCTCATATATTATATACACACGAGGCTCCAGCTCCTGGACCCCGTACCCTCATATATTATATACACACGAGGCTACAGCTCCTGGACCCCGTATTTAGCCATTGTGTATATTTGTTCGTAAACGTAAATAAGTTCGAAACGTTCGTTGCTATATGCCATGACACCAACACCATCTTCTGACACACCAGAAACCCGAGTTCGAAGACCACGGGGTTTCGAACCCATCATACCCCTTCTATGACGGGTCTTCAGGAAACTCCGTCCTCCCGAGCGTTCCCAGCGTCACTAAACTGTGGTGCTAAATTGCACGAACCTAATCTACCCAAGGACCCCCAGGAACAGAAAACGGAACATCACATCAATTTCGCGAACCGTTTCCATTCTTAGTACATCAGTATTTGGTCTTGGGGAAATTATACATCAAAATGCGATGTACTATACAGGAGAACGCGGTGCATCATAGCTAGAATTTCGGGATCTGGGAGGTCTCCGGGGGACCCGTGTGGCTCGGTCACTGTAGGGAAGTTCTTACAGTGCAACCCGTCCTCTTAAAAATAACGTCACTTTTCGCTCGTATGCGCGCTATGGCCAAATTTGGACGTAATTTGAAATGAAATCGACTCACAAAAGTGACGTACTGTTCCGTTTTCTGTTTGAGTCGTCCGGCTTACTCGGCAAGCTTAGAAGAGGAAACTTTCCATTAACGTTTCTCATACCGTTTTGTAACTTTATGACAATTTCCTGCCCACCTAACCTACCAGAGGACCCTTAGCTTACTGTTGTTGAAAAAAAAAATCACAAATTTATTTTCATTTATTTTTCATTTTCAAATTACGTCCATATTCGGCCATACGGGCAAACGGCCAAAAGCGACGTTCTTTTTAAGAGAACAGGTTGCAAAACAGTGACATAGATCGTGGGTATTCAGTACATTTTCCCCTATTCTTAACACTGAAAACACCGGTTACCTCAGATTTAACAAAATAATACACATGTCGCAAGACTTATTCATATATATATATATATATATATATATATATATATATATATATATATATATATATATATATATATATATATATATATATATATATATATCTGGGTTCGAGTCCCACTGGTGGGTGTTGTCCAAAGATTGTTAATCTTCACTTGTGGTTTATGCAAGTATAGGCTATATATATATATATATATATATATATATATATATATATATATATATATATATATATATATTATATATATATATATATATATATATATATATATATATTATATATATATATAGATATATATATTATATATATATATATAAATATATATATATATATATAAATATACATATATATATAAATATATATATATTATTCTATATATATATATATAGTTTTCAGTTGCATATTGTCCTGGGGACCATTCAGGCTTGTTCGCATATATATATATATAAATATATATATATATATATATATATATATATATATATATATATATATATATATATATATAAATATATATATATATATATATATATATATATAAATATATATATATATATATATATATATATATATATATATATATATATATATATATATAAATATATATATATATATATATATATATATATATATATATATATATATATATATATATATATATATATATATATATATATATATATATTAGTATATTTTGGTAGCAGTCTTTCCTGTAGACATATTTTATTAAATATGACCGAAAAAGTAAGATTAATAATTCTAACACGAATTTTCTCAATCTTTCGTACATTATGCTTCACTGTTGGAGGTAAATCAAAAATCACTTCTCCAAAATTCATTTTTATTTCTAGTCTGACGCGACACGGGCGCGTTTCGTAAAACTTATTACATTTTCAAAGACTTCACAAATACACAACTGATTAGAACTTGCATTTCCCTGATTTTATATCTACTTTTGAGTGAGGTGGGAAGGGTGATGTGGCATTACATTTGAGTGAGGTGGGAAGGATGATGTGGCATTAGAGGATATTAATAGGGTATTAAAAGTATCAACACAAGACAGAACACGAAACAATGGATATTGAATAGAAGTGTTTGTAGAAAGCCTATTGGTCCATATTTCTTGATGCTTCTATATTGGAGCGGAGTCTTGAGGTGGGTAGAATATAGTTGTGCAATAATTGGCTGTTGATTGCTGGTGTTGACTTCTTGATGTGTAGTGCCTCGCAAACGTCAAGCCGCCTGCTATCGCTGTATCTATCGATGATTTCTGTGTTGTTTACTAGGATTTCTCTGGCGATGGTTTGGTTATGGGAAGAGATTATATGTTCCTTAATGGAGCCCTGTTGTTTATGCATCGTTAAACGCCTAGAAAGAGATGTTGTTGTCTTGCCTATATACTGGGTTTTTTGGAGCTTACAGTCCCCAAGTGGGCATTTGAAGGCATAGACGACGTTAGTCTCTTTTAAAGCGTTCTGTTTCGTGTCTGGAGAGTTTCTCATGAGTAGGCTGGCCGTTTTTCTGGTTTTATAGTAAACAACACAGAAATCATCGATAGATACAGCGATAGCAGGCGGCTTGACGTTTGCGAGGCACTACACATCAAGAAGTCAACACCAGCAATCAACAGCCAATTATTGCACAACTATATTCTACCCACCTCAAGACTCCGCTCCAATATAGAAGCATCAAGAAATATGGACCAATAGGCTTTCTACAAACACTTCTATTCAATATCCATTGTTTCGTGTTCTGTCTTGTGTTGATACTTTTAATACCCTATTAATATCCTCTAATGCCACATCATCCTTCCCACCTCACTCAAATGTAATGCCACATCACCCTTCCCACCTCACTCAAAAGTAGATATAAAATCAGGGAAATGCAAGTTCTAATCAGTTGTGTATTTGTGAAGTCTTTGAAAATGTAATAAGTTTTACGAAACGCGCCCGTGTCGCGTCAGACTAGAAATAAAAATGAATTTTGGAGAAGTGATTTTTGATTTACCTCCAACAGTGAAGCATAATGTACGAAAGATTGAGAAAATTCGTGTTAGAATTATTAATCTTACTTTTTCGGTCATATTTAATAAAATATATATATATATATATATTGTGACGATAATCTCTTTCAAGAGAGATTGAGCCTGCTCTTCCCTTCAAAGTACGTAAAAACAACAGATAATATAGAAGATATATCCAGCAAGTATCTCCAAAACGTTTTGCCCAGAGAGCAAAACGTATCCAGCACACCAGCACACCTGCTACCGCCCGCCACCGTTAACCGGCAAACTGCTTGTCCATTGCCTGCCTGTCGCTGATTGGCTGGTGTCCCGTCGCACCTGCCCTCCACCCTCCGCCACAAGTTGATGTCTGGGCTGCTGTGGCCCAGAGTCGTCAGAATATTCCAGTGCTCCTTGCAGTTGACATCTCTCATTGGTAGACTAAGCCTTGGCTTTCGTGTACTAAGGGAGGTGGCAGCTCGAAGCCAATATTCCGGCATCAATATTATATATTTTGCTATTACTCACTTGTCTTAAGGTAACTTTTCATTTGCCAGTGATTATTCTTATTATTTTGTTTGTTGACTTGTTGTTGTTTTATGCTTAATTTTATTCATGTCTTGTTTTTCTAACGTAATTAAAATTTCATTGTTAAATTTACTTGTGTTTTGTGTGTCTCCCCATTTACCTTACCACAGACAAAAGTTCCAGCTTTTTCTCTTTTTTTTCTTTAATGTGACGAGGCCCTGCCCCTAGCTTTTGAAACAGCCGAACACCAACGCTTTACCGTCACAATATATATATATATATATATATATATATATATATATATATATATATATATATATATATATATATATATATATATATATATATATATATTATATATACATATACAATAATAACTTGATTCGTTGCCAAGTTCAAGTTCAAGTATGTTTATTGAAATAAGCAAGAAATACATCTCAAAGGGATAGAGTAGCTTAGGCTATTTCTACCCCTTAAGCAGTATGCAACACAACCGAAGGCACATTAGCCATTCAGTTATCTAAATACTGGTGACCACGTTAACGTATAAGACAGTATGGACGGAGCAATTCCCGTGATGCAGCTCCACGTCTGTCCATCAGCGGAAATACTGGCATTCTCTGCCAATGGCGGCACTGTAGCCTCAATGTGCCTTTCTACGCTCCCTGTAATTTGTTTTTTTTTTTTTGCTTCACCAATACCTGGAACGGCAGTGCCATTAAGGCTGATAAAACTATATTTTTGTGCAGGCTCAGTGGCCTTATAGCCACAGAGAGAGAGAGAGAGAGAGAGAGAGAGAGAGAGAGAGAGAGAGAGAGAGAGAGAGAGAGAGAGAGAGAGAGAGAGAGAGAGAGAGAGAGAGAGAGAGAGAGAGGGAGAGAGAGAGAGAGAGAGAGAGAGAGAGAGAGAGAGAGAGAGAGAGAGAGAGAGAGAGAGAGAGAGAGAGAGAGAGAGAGAGAGAGGGGGAGGGAGAGAGAGAGAGAGAGAGAGAGAGAGAGAGAGAGAGAGAGAGAGAGAGAGAGAGAGAGAGAGAGAGAGAGAGAGAGAGAGAGAGAGAGAGAGAGAGAGAGGGGGGGGGGAAGAGTGACAACTTCCAATGCATTTCACGATCAGTGAGTTACAAACGTTCCATCCTCTTCTCATATTTGCCTGTAATTCCCGTCCGTCTGCCCAATTTGGTGATATCCTCGACTAACGGTGTAGTGGAGGGGGGGGGGGGGGAGGAATCTGCAGGCCGTCACGCCCCCCTCCCCCCCTCACTTCCCCTCCATTAGCGATACCGACATGCTAACGAGTCTCTTTCGTTACTTCTTTCACTTCTTTCATGTCCTGACGAGCAAAAACGCGACGAACGTGTTTAATAACAAACAGTAAAGTAAATAAAGCACAAGTAGAGGAAGTAAAGAGTCAACAGCGAGACAGACGGACACAAAGACCTACGGGGAATACACGAAAGAAGCTGAACTTAATGACACTGGAAGAAAGGAGAAACAGAGGAGACATGATCCCCCACAAGCAATTCTCAGCGGTCTGGACGAGACAGAAGGTTATGTAGAGGAATGAATGCAGAACGACAAGTATCCAAGCTTAACACTGGGATGAACATACAGGGTTGAGGTTATCTTATCTTGAGGTTATCTTGAGATGATTTCGGGGCTTTTTAATGTACCCGCGGCCCGGTCCTCGACCAGGCCTCCACCCCCAGGAAGCAGCCCGTGACAGCTGATTAACACCCAGGTACCTATTTCACTGCTAGGTAACAGGGGCATAGGGTGAAAGAAACTCTGCTCAATGTTTCTTGCCGGCGCCCGGGATCGAACCCAGGACCACAAGTCCAGCGTGCTCTCTGCTCGGCCGACCGGCTCCCTTGAAACCTTGTTTGCGGCGAAACCTTTTTAATGACAGCAAGTGGATTGAACTAGAATTGGAATATAGTAAAGCATTCCGTCATCCAGAATTATTTCATATAGTACGAAATAAATTTGTGGGGCGTCACTGCATTAACCAACTGCCAGTTGATAAGGCTGGGTCCAGCAGCTGAAGCTGTGTGCTTCAAACTCAGGTAATGAGGAATGACGTGAGCGCCAAGCGAGGCAAGAAGAGGAGTTATAAAGAATGAAGAGAGAGACGAGTCTGGCAGTAAATCTGGGAACATTGAGACAGTTGGTGAAGCTGAGTGAGGGAGGGACTCCTCCATCACCATCACCACCACCACCCACGGTAGGTGGTGGCGACTCTTGCCTCCCTTCCTCCCTCTCTCCCTCCATTCCCGGTTGGTGGAGCCGGTCGGCCGAGCGGACAGCACGCTGGACTTGTGATCCTGAGGTCCTGGGTTCGATCCCAAGCGCCGGCGTGAAACAATGGGCAGAGTTTCTTTCACCCTATGCCCCTGTTACCTAACAGTAAAATAGGTACCTGGGTGTTAGTCAGCTGTCACAGGCTGCTTCCTGGGGGTGGAGGCCTGGTCGAGGGCCTGGCCGCGGGGACACTAAAAATTCCCGAAATCATCTCAAGATAACCTCCCTCCCTACACCTTCACGGGACAAGACAGTAGTGTGTCTCATGTCCCAAACACTTCCACGGCAGGCGGCAGGGATGACTTAGACCACACTGCCCCGAAACTTTCCCAACATTTAAAGCTACTATACTTATGTAATGGTCAAGACCATCCAGGGGCCTTTTGCAAATTACATATATTATTCACTCTACAATTATTGGCTTTTTCTGTAAAAATATTAACTTTTTTATTTTCTCTAGACAGTCAAGAGGTAAACTCCACCTCCCCCCCCCCCCCCGAGTCAGAGCAGCGTTTTGTGAGATGAAACATGTCACACAGAGATCACACTAACGTGATGCATCAAATGATTAAGGCAGTGTCTGGGATGCTCCCGGACGCAGGTTCGAATCCTCATCACGGACCTTGTGGATTTGTTCATGAAACATGTGTTCTGGAAGTGGTGTCCTCCGAGGGCAACATAAATATATCTCTGGCATATTTCCAAAGTGTCCCCCCGGTGCTGCCTGACGAGGAGCGTTGTGGCCCGTAGCTTTGGGATAAATACCATCAAGACCCACTCGTCTCTGGTTATATATCGCCTCTTTCCCACCCACGAGTCGAGCGCCCACTTGTGCCGTGTTCCGTTTCCCGGTCTCTCTCTTGAGTGGTCTGGTGGAGGGTTGACCTGGACCTCAAGCGGGGTCTCTCTTGAGTGGTCTGGTGGAGGGTTGACCTGGACCTCAAGCGGGGTCTCTCTCTTGAGTGGTCAGGTGGAGGGTTGACCTGGACCTCAAGCGGGGTCTCTCTCTTCAGTGGTCTGGTGGAGGGTTGATCTGGACCTCAAGCGGGGTCTCTCTCTTGAGTGGTCTGGTGGAGGGTTGACCTGGACCTCAAGCGGGGTCTCTCTTGAGTGGTCTGGTGGAGGGTTGACCTGGACCTCAAGCGGGGTCTCTCTCTTGAGTGGTCAGGTGGAGGGTTGACCTGGACCTCAAGCGGGGTCTCTCTCTTCAGTGGTCTGGTGGAGGGTTGATCTGGACCTCAAGCGGGGTCTCTCTCTTGAGTGGTCTGGTGGAGGGTTGACCTGGACCTCAAGCGGGGTCTCTCTCTTGAGTGGTCTGGTGGAGGGTTGATCTGGACCTCAAGCGGGGTCTCTCTCTTGAGTGGTCTGGTGGAGGGTTGATCTGGACCTCAAGCGGGGTCTCTCTCTTCAGTGGTCTGGTGGAGGGTTGATCTGGACCTCAAGCGGGGTCTCTCTTTTGAGTGGTCTGGTGGAGGGTTGATCTGGACCTCAAGCGGGGTCTCTCTCTGGAGTGGTCTGGTGGAGGGTTGACCTGGATCTCAAGCGGGGTCTCTCCCTTGAGTGGTCTGGTGGAGGGTTGACCTGGACCTCAAGCGGGGTCTCCCTCGAGTGGTCTGGCGGAGGGTTGACCTGGACATCAAACGGGGTCTCTCTCTTGAGTGGTCTGGTGGAGGGTTGACCTGGACCTCAAGCGGGGTCTCCCTCGAGTGGTCTGGTGGAGGGTTGACCTGGACCTCAAGCGGGGTCTCTCTTGAGTGGTCTGGTGGAGGGATGACCTGGACCTCAAGCGGGGTCTCTCTTGAGTGGTCTGGTGGAGGGTGTCCTCGACCTGGGCCTCTACACCAACCCGGCCAGACCTCTGACACAACATATAGACGACCACTGAAGCCATATCTTTCACTAAACACATTGTGTAAAGGTCACGGAGCAGAGAGCCGCACGCCTTTTACATTACAGTCTAGTGATACAACGCTTCTCTCTCTCTCCTCTATCTCAGCACCTTTCTGTTGTATTTAGAAAACAGCAGAAAAGTGGCAGGTAAACTTTAGCCAAGAAACAGTTTGTCAAGAAAGACAGGAGTTTAAAGTTTCGCCTTGTTCCCTTGGCCTCCACGAATTGAAATAGTGTTTAAGCTGAAATAGTAACAAAATACAAGACTCCCGACAAATTGGAGATTGTATGACACATACAAACACAAACTCACCTTCCTCACCCTCAAAATAACAGTTTATTTTTTACCATATCACACAATAGAAGGTGAAGGGACGACGACGTTTCGGACCGTCCTGGACCATTCTAAAGTCGATTGAGAATGGTTCAGGACGGCCCGAAACGTCGTCGTCCTTTCACCTTCTAGTGTGTGGTCTGGTCAACTTACTTTTGCCACGTTATTGTGACTCATCGCCTGCATAACACAGTTTACCTCAGAAGGACGAAATGTCTCCACCATCCACCACTAAAATAAGAACAAAGTGCTTTATATATAACAAAAATCAAAACAACAGTGAGAGGCGGCCTTTCTCTACCTTCCAAAACAGTGTCTGGCAGATGGGAGGGGAGCAGATGACACCCCAACCATCCCACCCCCAGCTTAGACGTACCCACTCCTTCCACGCATCCTGCATATCATATTACAGTTGGATGGAATTGGTTTCTTCTTGATATTTATACGGCACACAGACAGAGTCAGTTTACTTTAATGAAACAACAAGAGCTCCTTCTCTTGGAGCCATTTCCTATATCCAATATTACAAACTCTTCCATCTTCGCCCTTACATTCGTTGTTGTTGTTGTTATAGATTCAGCTACTTGGAACAAGTTCCAAGTAGCACGGGCTATGGTGAGCCCGTAACTTAGCTGGCACAGGTGCGGGGCAAGAAGCACGGGCTATGGTTAGCCTCTCTTACATTCGTTTGTGTTTCCCCATTTTATCCCTCCGTTCCTTCTCTCCCCTACAACACGCTCTCTTTCTTTTCCGCCTAGGTGGCAGCACTTTCACAACCAGTGTCACTGCAGCACAGGCGCTGCCATCTACTGTGTTCCTGTAGCAGACGCTCTATTACTGTGAAATCTAATAGGCAAATACAGTTCTTTGGTTATTACTCAAGATTTATTATGATTTTGAGATGGAAACCTGCCACCCATCAAGAGGGATCAGAACATTCAAAGTTAAATCAGCCAATCAGGAAAGCATGTTTGGAAAGAACCAAGAGGAAGACTTGGTTCAAAGTCCCGCGCGTGGACGAAGCGCGGGACTCTGGGAGCCAAGAGAGGTGACGGTTGGACACGGTCGGGTCCCCAGGAGTTGCACTCCTGCAAGCTGTGTTACGATTGCTGTCTGCTTAACACACCTCTTCCGCCTATCAAAAGTCATACTAACCAACTTGTACATAAGAATCATTTTAAATACATTTGTGAGGAGGCAAAACATGCCTGAAATTTTAAATAAGTTGTAGCCTTCGAATGCAAGGCCTAGCAAGCTTTTTCCATCATGGCGGCTTCCAAAAAGTCTTCGTAGGGAAATAAGTTTGGCGCTAGCGGAGGCAGGCGAAGGCTCTAGATATCCCGGATGTAAGGAGGATAGATGACTGGCTGCGTGCAATATAATCAATCAATCAACTGGCAAGAGTCTCCTAAGTGGCGTTGCCTGGCAAGACGTCACTGCGTCTCAGGAACTCATTCAAGGTCATATTCGACGTCATCTCCGAAACATTTGTGAATTTTGTGTATACTAACTTTTGGGGGATGACGGTGTACACGTGGAGTGACCCAGTGAATCTTCTTGGAGAAGTTTGGTAAGCGGATTCTGAAAGATTGCAAGTTCAAGACAAGTTCGTTGGTGGTCTGAGAAGGAGGAACTGTGATCGGTCGCTTTGCAGCCTAACCTCCGCGAAACGTACGATGTTCTGAGGGCGGTCCTGGGCAGCGAGAGTCGGTAGTGTCAGAATCACGGTGAGTAGTAAATTCAAAATTGCAGTCTTGCTGCCTAGGCGATTCTGTGGCCAGTGAAAGACAGTGAGTGTTTAGACTGGGAAACCACCTTGTACTCCGTGGCCAGGTTCAGTAACAGTGAAGTTCCTGTGCGTACTGCAGCCAGTGACAGTGAGCAGTGTAGCGCAGTGAAGCCTAGAGAGCCCGCGTAAAGGGCACTATGAATCAGTGTAAGGAGTGAGTTGGCCACAATTGTCGGTGAACCCATTTTGGATTTTCACTGCAGATTAATTTCGTCGAAAGCCTCATGCAAGGAGGGCCGCAGACTGACTGCAGACTGACTGCAGACTGTCCCCTTAGCTACTCCGGCGCGTGGAGTAGCTGTGCAAGGGCGAGGGCCAAGTCTCAAGAGGAGCCTCAAGGCAAGCCATTTACAGGGACGAACGCAAAGCGAAGAGTGTGCGGGCGTGGAGATGCCCACACCAGATCGCACCTGTCAGAATAAAAAGGCAACAAGACCCAGTTATAAAGTCACGTAGATCAATTACCCGAGGCAAGACCATAGTGAAGGCAAGTAGGCAGTAAAATCCTTACCATCCACTAATGGGAAGAGACAGCCTACTCAATACTTAGTATCCGTACGAGAGAGAAGACAGCCTACTTAATCCTTACCAAACGCAAGAGGGAGGGGGACAGCCTAGTCAATCCCTGGCCTACATTACGATCTGACAGTCTAGTCAGATCTTTACCCATTGATTTGCGTGATGATATTGGGGATGACAGATCATTACATCTACAGGAATCTTATCTAGTCAGATGCTTGGGTAATAAATTCCGAGCAATGCCATTGATAATCAAATGTTAAGCTAAAAAAAAAAATGCATAGCAAATTCTTGGACAAATAGCAGACTCAATAATATTTTTAAATAAATGCACAAGCGCTTACATAAGAGGAGAACTCGTAAAACAAAAAATCATTCTCGCCCCCCCATTTTGTTAACAAATACGCCTCCTGTAATGAGTGCCAGATGAGAATGAACGCCCCATTAAGGAGCCACAAGAGCACACAACACACAGGCAGCAGCAGCAATAACAGCCTATAACACCCAGAGAACCGCCTGAAATACTGGCCGTTATCCAGTCCACAAACAAACTTTATGGAAAACCAATACATTTCCCTGACTTATCTCTTATTCCAACTCATGAAACCTTCAAAGGGCCATCATGACCCAAAATATGGTTATTATTGCGGCCAAGACCCGCGATTTATTGCCCGTGGGTATGACTTCATCTTCCGGGGATACGATAGAGCGACAAACATGCACCCAAATGGGCGCAAAACACACCCGCATGCGCAGACCCACAGCATTAAACAGTGATTCATAAGTGGGGCTTAGAAGCTGACGTTCGACTCATCAAGCATTTAGACGAGTATAAGCACACACACATGTTTGACGTCTTCCCCAACAGAACCTGTTGCTGCTGCTTTTCCTTGTACTGCCTAAGCACCACGCGGTCTCTCGCTTCGCCACTCCTTAAAAATTAAAATGTTTTGCGTGACCAGAAATGTACCAAAGCAAGCAATCCACCTGACCTATCGAGGCTGATGCATAGAAAACGTCAATACTAAGGGACTTTAATTTTTACTAATGAGTTGCATTTTTAACGGATTGGTCGAGTCTGCAAAATATACAACGTATTAGATGAGAGGACAGGTTGTTGTTGTTGTATGCAAGCAATAAAAAAGGCACTGAATAAATTACGATTTATTTTCTATTTTCTTTATGTTTGTTGCGTGCCATGTGCGAATTTTTGTTCAATCAAACTGCCAATTTGGTTCACGGTCCTTTAACAACAAATACAATCCTTGGCACAGTGAGCTTCGTTATGGGCGCGCGTGTAACAATTTTATTAATAAGCAAATTCCTAGTGGATTCTAAACATTCTGTTATTACTATGCCAATATAGAAATTGTTTTCCCATGTATAGGATAAGTTCGTGTACTGTAGCGTGATGGGTCCGATCAGGCTACGGATGTTTACAGCGTTCATTGCACGTCTGTAAACAATTCATACTAAATATCGGCGTCGACACACCCCCCACATAACACACCTTACACCTCAATGAACCAGTGCTTATATCAACCACTCATTATACAGCCCTGACCTTATTTACTCTCGCGACGTAAAAATGGCTAGGCTGGTAGGTCCAATGCAAGATCGTAATACGATCTTGCATTGATAAGTCTTCACTGTACTCTACCAAAACAAACAAAAACTTGTTGGCTAATATTACAAAGTATATGTCGACGTTTTCCACATGTCTAAAAAAAATTAAATGTACATTAGAAGTATAATTTTATTTTGGGGATGTGTCTGAGATGACTAGATAGACGACGTTGGTTGGATCCCACTCCAAAGATTTTCCTCATCTATTTCCTTTATAAAAGTTCAATAAAAATTTCAGGTTGTCATTAGATTAATTTTTTGGAACTTATGACGTACAAAAATTATCAAGATTTTAAATTGTCTACATACAGAAAACCTACTAGCCTAATATGTAATCTCATACATATAAGGGCCTTCAAGTTATTTAAAACCCTTCATTAAAAGTTTAGCACATTAGCTATAATGTTTTTGTCTACAAAATTCCCTGGAAAAACTAAGAAATTTGATGTAGTTTAAACTGAAAAATGCCTTAGCATTAAACTGAACCTGCCTTAGCAGTCCGTCAGGCTAGGAGCCTAGGGCAATCCATCTTCACGGGAGGAATTCTTATTAAATATATTTCAAATAACTTCTGTAACTAAAGAGTAGAAGAAACATTACAGAACTTAGTTACATTTAGAATGGCATGCAATATAATTTACATATTAGCCAAAGGTTATGAATATGACTAATCATAATTAGTCAAATACGTGGAAAACACAAAGGCTTATGATCCTCTAATCCTTTATAATCTATGATGGATTAAAGTGATCTAAATGTGCCAACATGCGTTAGGCTGGTGATATGACAAGTGCTTTGTGGGCCAAATTTTTTTTCTTTGTAAAATGTGGGTACAGGAACATACTACGTCAAACTTCTGCCAGCAGGCTTACACCTTTCCTTCCCATAGCTTATGATGTAACCCGTTCTCCCGAATAGTACACCGCATTTTGCCATATAATTTCCCTTAAGCCCAAAACTGATGTACTATGCTAAAAATGGTAGCGGCTAGCAAAATTGTCGTGATGTCCCGTTTTCTGTTCCTAGGTCCTAGGGTAGGTTAGATTCAGGCAATTTAGTACAATGGTTTGTGACGCTGGGGAGAACGGGCTGCGTGATAAGCCTTGCACACTGGTTTTCCCTGGAACACGACTCGCCAATCGGCTAACAACCAGATACTCAATTGCAACTGGAGTAACATTGGCGAACAGTTAAGGACTGCCGCCTATTCAATCATTCCCGGCTAGGAATCTAACCCTGGCCAAATCGCTCAAAGCCTCGGGACGAGTCTGATACCTCTCCGCCACCATTAACAGAGCCCTTCAAACTGTGTATCAGTCTGGGGGCCACGATTTACAGAGCACTTGCGTGTCCACTTACAAAATCTGCACCTGGGTGTATTAACTAAACAGTTTACAAGCATTGAAGTGCCACAAGTCGTCTTCAACCATGGATGTTATGGACGAGTTCGTAGTGGATCAGAAGTCGTATACTAGTTAGCAAATGGAGTTTAAGCCAATGTGATCAAGGCAAGAGGCACAGATATGGGCATTTATGTGGTCTGTGAATCCTGGCTCAGGATACTTATTCTACCTCTGCTCTTTTGCATCAATTATTTTCATTATGAATGTGCGAGTAGAGTTGATTGAAATGTAAGAGAAAGATACGAATCAAAGGAGACGATGCTGGAAAAAAATGCTAATATTTCCATTCCCCCCTTCCTCAGTCCCCCTCATGGCGTGTTCCTCATCCTATCATGCCTGTAAAACATTACGACTAGACACCAGTCACGAGAGGGTAAACACGTGTCGGGTATCAAGTGTGGGCTGCTCACCGTCAGGTGCGCCAATATCAGATGACGGTTGCAACACCACCGAGTCAGTGGCGTAGCTTGTGGAGGAACTGGGGGAGTGGTCACTACCCCTGCAGATCATTCTCAGGAGCGTTCCCAACGTCACCCCTCTCACCACATTCTTGAAAAGGGCAGCATTTTCCCCAGTTTGTTTTAAACTAATTCACTTGTACGATTTCAGTTTTATCGTACAAGTTTCGTTCACTCAAAGACAGAGCTAATGAACACTAGCCGTGTGGTAAATTCATGTATCGAGAATGTATTTAAATTGATGATCACCAATGGCCAGTCTTCCATTTATCCTCCTAACCTGTCCACATTCTACTACACTTTCAGACCTTACTAATAACTAACACAGTTGCGGAACGCTCCTCTAGTTGCGTCAGGCACATAAGTCATATCTTCTTTCAACAATGGGCGAGGATAGATTGTTTGGTTTAGATTTGTTCTCTCCATTGAATGACAGTTGACTACCGAGATTGATAACAATAAAGAAATAGATAGCTTTGCAAGAATGAAGCCAAGACGAGAGAGGCTGCTGTAATTGTTTCATATATTTTCATACTAAATCGTTTTTTTCTTTTATGCTTAAAATGTAAAATAAATAAATAACACTGATCGTTTTATTATATGTTTTGCTTTAAAATACAATATTGATTTATCTGCTTACTGTGAAATTTTTGTATTATGTCTGATTTTAAATACAAAATAACAATTATGTACTTCCTTTAAAACTGCTTCTTTATTGTGTTTTAAATCTAAATACAAAATAAAAATGTACAATTGATTTAAAAATATTGGGTCCTATTCGTTGCGCTTTTTTTATGTGCTCGCTCCCTCACAACGCGAGTATCTGGTTACTCCACTGCACTGAACACCCAACACGTCCTCTTACAAATTACGTCGCTTTTCGCTCGTATGCGCACTCAGGCTAAAAATCTACACAATTCAAAATGAAATCGGCTCACGAAAGTGTTATACTGTCCCGTTTTCTGTTTTGGGTCCTCTGGTTTAAACTGCTAGTCGTCGGTTAGGTGAGGAAACTTTCAATTAGCGGTTTTCATGACGTCTTTAAACCTTAGGAGAACTTCTTGCCCGTCTTAATCTACCAGACGAACCTTAACTTGCTGTTTTGGAAACAAAAAATCACAAATTTAATTGAAAAATAGATTTCCATTTTGAATTACGTCGATATTTGGCCTGAGTGCGAATACGAGCGAAAAGCGACGTAATTTGTAAAAAAGACGGGTTGAGCACCATGCGAGCACGTCTACAGTGCGTCAGGTGACGTCATGATGACCCGTGACACTACAGTAGCACTAAACGAGGGTGGGCAGGTTGTTACAGTATTGTAATCACTGTACTTACCTCTCGGCTCTGGCGGGGGTCATTTTAATTCTCCAGTCAACGAGCACTTACCTGTTAGACAAAGAAAACAAAAGTTACTGCCTAAAGTTTATCAGTTCTTCAACCTATTTAAAACAATTAGGAAGTTAAGAAAATTAAATTAGTAAGTGAAATCTAGCATAGTTTTAAATATCTACGAGTACCATGAAAAGGTCGGAATTATATTGTATTGAAAAATGCTATACAAAATGCACTTTATAACATTAAAATAAACACAAGCTCTTCATCACACACTACCTGTACCTCATACCAAATGCCACCCATACCTCATACTAACCTAAGATTACACATCATTCATTAATTACTCAACATTTACATAGGTTAAAAAACTTTCTTTACAAAAAAGAAAGTATCTTCGTGGCATGACGGCCAAATGGCAACAGCCTACTCCTCCCCGATATGACGCCCGTAGCCTCGTGTATGTGTTGTTCCAATCTGTCCTCTTACAAAGAACGTCGCATTTCGATCGTATGCGTTACATAAAGGCAAAAATTGTCGTGCTAGAAAATGGAAGCGGCTGGTGAAAGTGACGTACTGTCCCGTTTTCTGTTTTGGGTCCTCTGGTAGGTTAGGAAAGGACACTTTAATTTGACCGTTGTCTTGACGCTGGGAAACCTTAAGAAACGTATTAGGAAACGTATTTTGTTTGTGATGTGTGTATATGTATGTATTAACACGATGTACTGAACGGGGTGAGAATAGCTTGAGCTACCTCATCCCTTTGTGTGTATTTTTCATCAATAAACTTATTTCAATTTCAATTTCAACCTTAAGAGGACGGGCTGGTTGTTCAGCGCCATTTGTGGCTTAGTGTTTTGCCAAATCTATTTTGTTTTCAGAGTTAAAACAATTATTTAGTTTAGATCTCAATTCCATAGAATATACATTGATTTCACTCGTACTTGTTGGGTTGAAGCCTTCATTACTAGACTCGAATTACCTTGACAAGAATTACTATGATTTAATAAAAATTGTAGTTTTTTGTGTGCGAATTCGTCGAGGATAATGAGGATCATTATCATTAGGTCTATGACACTATTTCGGAAACTATTAGAATTACAAATTAAAGTGCCTTCTCATCGGGAGTCGAACAATAAAATATTGGATTACTAGACTTTCTCCACCCCACCACCACTTTCCCCCGAAAAAAATAACAGGAGTAGCAAGATCAGTGCCGTAATAAACAAGCTCTAATGACTGGTGTTGAATTACCTGTTATGTCTTGAAGCTGTAGCGCCCGATACGCGGGAAGCCTCGCGGAATTGTAAACACCAGGGGCCGGATTCATCAAGCAGTTATGCAAGTACTTACGAACCTGTATATCTTTATTCAATCTGTGGCGGCTTTGTTTACAATTAGTGGCGGCTTTATTTACATATATTAAACAGTTTATGAGCTAAGATGTGCTAGGAGGCTGTTTATAACAATAACATTTGACTGGGAAGTTTCGATGCTCGTAAACTGTTTAATAAATGTATGGTACCAAAGATTGAGTAGAGATGTAGAAATTCGTCAGTACTTGCGTAAAGGCTTGTTGAATCCTGGCCCAGGTGTGTCAAGATATCACTAGGTCTTTCTCTATTGGTATTCTTGAAGAGTCTTCGTCTTTTGTAGTTAATGATCTCTCCGTGGATCACCTACCTCACCCAGTTATCTAGCATTAACCACCACCCAGTTCTGGGTTATCCTCATGAGTAATGAATCTTAATGTACCGCAAAAATGAAGCCTCAATTGAGCAAGTGGATCACTTCAATACAATTATTACAGCCATTAACAAAAACATTATTATTTTCATTCATTTTAAGTATAACTGTATGATTATTTCTGACGTAAAATTAATATATTGAAATTGAGATTAATAATGTTAGCCCCCGAATGCAACAGCAGTTTGAAATTTAAATGACAACTGTAAATAGTTATAAAGAGTGGAACACTTTCATAAATATAACTTAATGCTCTTGTATGCATATTAGTTGCCAATCACATCATAACTAAGCCTGGTAACAATTGGACATTCACCTACCCGTCCTCAGACCAAGTCCATTCCATCCAGCGGTCGACCCCAAAGACGCATTCATAAATTTTAACATGCTGTTCATTCAAAACAGGAATTTTCTATAATATAAATTAATATAATTTTATATTTCTATATTGTACATATTTAGGCCATGATTAGGTTAGGTTAGATGTTTAGGTTCTGTTGGCTATTATTTGTATTTGTAGTACGTGGGTGAAACATTTACAGCGTTGTGGTTCGAACAAAATTCGTCAGTGAAGCACTTGTTCCGGAAGTGTTCCAACGTCATCAGTTGTGAGTCGTGTGTAAACCGCTTTTCATTCATAAACAGGGGGTTAGACGTTTGCATGGAATGGACTTTGGGTATTTGTTTAGAGGACGGCTGCATTCACACATGGATTGTTGCCGAGCAAGGTGTTTAAACCTCCAACCAAAGCTAGCAACCCGTTATCCTCAATAATACATTGCATTTAATTCATATATTTTCCCTAAGGCCAAAATATGGATGTACTGAAAATAGCAGCGGCTCGCAAAATTGACGTGATGTCACGTTTTCTGTTCGTGCGTCTCTGCGAACAGTACAACAGCTTAGTAAAAGTTGAGAACGATCTTATGGGCTATTCATGCCCGTGCCACCTCTTGGGTGGCTTAATCTTAATCAATCAATGAGAACGATCGGGAGAATGTGCTGTGGCTACTGTGTCTTTTCATACCCTTCCGTTCCCCCCTGCATGCCTACACTTAATCCACTGCCAAGAAACAAATTTTGCTAATCTAAAAAAATTCTTTATCTTCAAGTAATTGTTTTAAAACATGTACATGGTTATAGGATTACATAAGCATTAATGCATTATACTTAAAAGCTAAACATTACATCATTTTTTGTAGAATTTTCTGTGAAAACATATTTTAAATCTCTTATATCCTATTCATCCTTAAAAAAGTAATGTAACTTCGCCTGAATATCTATGCATGCGTATGGTCGAGCCCAGCTATGTACTCAGGATGGGACCCACTTGTCTAGTGGCTAGATCAGTGAGTACAGGAACCCTACATGCGTGTGGCTATACCCCACCTAGTGCTCTAATAAATAAACTAGAATTTCTCGTTATTGTAAACTTAGCTTTACCTATCGCCATCAGTACCTAATACCAGAGTCACATAGAACTGTCTAATGGCGTGACATCCAGGAGATGTACAATTTCCTTTTCTCTACACCTCAGAGAACCCTTCTTTCTAAAAAATAAAATACAGAAATGTAACAATGTATCATAAAATGTATCATATAATTATGTTGGCGTGGATATTACATGCATGCAAATTCATAAACACGCATAGCCCACCAAGAGGGACCATCACCCCTTATCACTTGCCATACCTCCAGGAAGATGGACCATTCATCCCTTCCTACGTAATCCCAACCACATAACCAATTTCAACCACTGAAACACCCTGGTATAACCCGCACCACATAACCCGGAGGTAGACAGCTATTCCCAACCTCATATATCCTATTTTCCTTCACAACCCGATAAAACGTCAACGGTTTAACCCGATTTTTCAAACCCAACGAATTGTATAAACCCAAAAGTTCTAATATGTAATATCAGTAATTTAAGTACACATCACTCATTCTCTCTCTCTCTCTCTCTCTCTCTCTCTCTCTCTCTCTCTCTCTCCCTTTCCCTTCACTTTCACCCCCCCTGCCCCATTTCTTTCACCGGAAAAAAAAAAAAATCAACATTGAATAACCATCAGCATCCATCCTCTCCACATTCATTCAAGTCACATTCCAACACTTTCGTCTAGAGCATAGACCAAGCCAATCCCCGCCCCCTCCCCCGTCTCCCAATCCCCCCCCCCCCCCATCAACCCATTCCCCCACCGGACTCCCCGCCCCCTCCCAATCAGCACGTCGCTACATACATAATGTGATCACAGAGTCATCTGCTCTCATTCAATCTCAACTCCAGGCATTTTTATCACAGGATTTTTGCATTCTCCATTTCAGGCTTCCAGGGGTTCAATCACACACCCAAGTTTTTTTCTCAGATTTACAAAATAAGTTTTGCGTCAGCTGAACTGGAAAGTGGACTAATATATAATATAATATAATATAATATAATATAATATAATATAATATATATGCACGAGGCAAGAGAAGTGCCCTAACTATAAATTCCAAAAACATAAATCGGGTAAATATGGCCAAGCGAATGCAAAAGAATTGTTAAGTGATTGTGAGTGCCGTCCAATCACTGTAAACCACCTCGGGGCCACTCTCACCATCGACAACCACCACCCGCCCGCCCGCCCGCCCGCCCACCCGCCCGCCCACCCACCCCGCCCGGGCACCTCTGAACCACGCCCACTCTGGCCACACCACAACCTGCAACACCGAGATCGAAACCTTGAAGACAGAACACAGGAAGAAGGAGGAGAATATAACGAGAAACATGTGAAAAAAATACACGAAACGTGTAAGTAAAACAACATACAGGTAAAGGAGAGAATTAAGAAAATAAATTAAGAACGAGGGAGATAAGAAGAGCCAGGGAGAAAAAAGATACGCGAGATGTGGAGAAAAATAACAAAAACTATGAAGAAGAGACATAAGTATAAGTTGAGATAATTACCCAAAAAAAAGGGGGGATTTAAAACAAATATTATAAATGAAAATATGATAAGAAACTAAATATAGAAGGAAAGATTAATAGGGAATAATGCGTCTATAAGGAGGAGATTATGTATAGAGTCGAGCCTTTAGGGAGACATATTGAAGCGGGGAGATTGGTATCCACAGGATGAAACACGGGGAATGAATATCACTTATTGCATTACCCCGGGACTGAAGTATCACGACCAGGATTGTGACTAACGTAATGCGCAGGACAACGGTGCAGGGATTAAGGCCATTTCGGCATTTCACAACTGGATTTACCAAATAGTGATCAGGACTGAATGTGAAGGGTTTGCATCTGAAGATAAATGTGTTTATTGAGGAGCATCTACGACCCCTTACCTCTCGCCCTTCTTGTCTGTATCTGTCTGTCTGTCTGTCTGTCTGTCTGTCTGTCTGTCTGTCTGTCTGTCTGTCTGTCTGTCTGTCTCTGTCTATGTCTGTCTGTCTCTCTCTCTCTCTCTCTCTCTCTCTCTCTCTCTCTCTCTCTCTCTCTCTCTCTCTCTCTCTCTCTCTCTCTCTCTCTCTCACAACAACCTAGCTTTGGGATTACAGTATCTCTATCTGCAAGCCAATCTCATTTTCGAAGAAATCCCACCCATAATCCCCCCCCCCAAAAAAAAAATCTAAAGCAACTATCAACATATATCCAATAAATCTTAAGACATTAATCTAGATAGCAAAACAACAACCCAGATCCTCCCCCATTAGCTGGGCCGAGAAAGGGTCTAACCAAAAAAAAAACCTATACGTGCTCAGTAAGTCTGGTCACGAGGAGCGACCACTGTGAGAAACACGTCTGAATTGGTCGTTTACAGGGTTATTCGAACTTACGGCATTTCCAGGTATTTGTATCGATCGCCTGAGCCATTACGCTGGTAATGGTCATTTTGCCGTTGAAGGTAATGGTGGGACGTGAAATTACATACTACCGTCATGTGAGAGTGTGTGTGCGGGTACTTATTGACTTGTACTTGCGGAAACTTAGCTCCAGCTTGTTTGTACTGTGAAGGTTTCACAGTACTAACTCGCTTGCCTAGCGAAATTCAGCTCCTAATAGCCGGTCGTATAGTGTAGCTTTCATTAATCTTATGACATGTACTCCGGGAGCCGGTCGGCCGAGCGGACAGCACGCTGGACTTGTGATCCTGTGGTCCCGAGTTCGATCCCGGCGCTGGCGAGAAACAATGGGCAGAGTTTCTTTCACCCTATGCTCCTGTTACCTAGCAGTAAAATAGGTACCTGGGTGTTAGTCAGCTGTCACGGGCTGCTTCCTGGGGGTGGAGGCCTGGTAGAGGACCGGGCCGCGGGGACACTAAATCCCCGAAATCATCTCAAGATAGCCTCAAGATACTCTTGAAACGACATATGCGGTTAGCCTCAATTACCTCAAATTTTAGTTCAATACACTTGCTTGGATTACTTGGATTAATCCAATACACTTGGATTACTCCTAATAATCAAGAATTGCTTTCTTACGTCCCTTTGGCTCATCATTTTGGTCCCCTTTGTAAATATCTTAAGATTTTTTGGTTATAATCATGTCACCTCTTTACCGTCTCGTTTCCGGGGACTTTTCTAGTATGACTGTCCTTTTTAATAAGGAGGTTTCACAGTTTTGATATTATATAGTATTGATCTAATATAGTGTACAGCGTCCCAGGAAGCATACTTGGCCAAGTTCCTCAAGGTTAAACGAAGGTGCGCCAGCTTTGTGTACGCATGTTCGTTTTTCTCTTGTCTTTCAGTGCGGTTTGGTTCACTTCCTTCGGATTTCATAGTCCAGGATCAAACCTTGCTGAACATCTCTGAACCTTATCTCAGGAACGAACCTTGCTGCACATCTCTGAACCTTATCTCAGGAACGAACCTTTCTGCACAACCCTAAACATTATCTCAAGGCTAATCTTGCTGCACATCTCTGAACCTTATCTCAGGGCGAACATCTCTGAACCTTATCTCAGGAACGAGCCTTGTTGCACATATCTGAACCTTAGCTCAGGGCGAACCTAGCTGAACATCTCTGAACCTTATCTCAGGAACGAACATTAATGCACATCTCTGAACCTTAGCTCAGGAACGAGATAAGTTCCTATTTTACGAGGGATTATACCATCTGTGTGCAGCTGGAATTCACTGAAAAGGTTCAGTGTGCAGCAAGGCTGCACACTGAACCCTTTCAACGGTTGTGTGTCCATGCCAGTGCGGAATATTCAACAGTGGGTCTCAAATAGATTGCATATAAGCATTCGAAGGACTCCTTTGTCCAAGTTTCTGAAAGCTCTCCGGATAGTTACCAATTTTGCCTTTAGTGTCACTGTTATTCTGCTAACGTAAACCCTCTGGTGCTAAATTTTAGGGTATATCTACTCACAAGTCTTCCTTCTTTCCTGGTGTAGGATGCTGTTTTGCCCTTAATCTTGTACTAAACGTCGTCGTCCCTTCAACTTCTAGTGTGTGGTCTGGTCAACAATCTTGTACTATATTTGAGGCCTTCTCACTCCTGTTCCTATCCACTTAATCTTGCATTTGTTTGGGTGAAATTCCAGTAGCTGATTTTCAGACCATGTCTGAAGTTTGGCTAGTTTATTTTATTATGTAGCATAGTCTTCCTTTGTTTAGAGTCTTCTCAGTGTTGCATCATTCGCTAACACTGATCTGAATGAGCCCTAATTTTCGATCAGAGTTAAAAAATATATGGTGATCAGGTTGAGCCCTAGTAACGACGCGTGTTGCTCAATTCTCTCTCTCTCCACTTCGATATCTCGTCTCTCATTGTGAGTCTTTGCCGCCTTCAAAGAGTGATATTCGGATCATTCAACCATCAGCCTGCTCTCTAGAGAAAGAGTATCTCATGAAGGACAGTGTCAGGAGCTTTATGATAACCTAGGATGACGCAGGCTATCTTGAGATTATCTTGAAATGATTTCGGGATTTCGCTGGCGCCCGGGATCGAACCCGGGACCACAGGATCACAAGCCCAGTGTGCTGTCCGCTCGGCCGACCGGCTCCCCAGCCATCTCTCTCCTGATTGATTGCTGTCATCTTCTCGTTAAACTATTAAGCTGATCAAGCAGGATTTCTATTTGATGAAACCATGTTGTTGTATAGAGACATAATTCAGCTGATCTAAGTGTTCAACGAGCTCCTATACTTTACGGGGATGCTTATCGGTTTTTAATTCAGTGACTCGTGGATTCCTTCTTTCTAATATAATGGTACTATATTAGCTGTTTTTTTTAAATCTTTGGGAGTTCCACCCATTTCTAGTAAGTTAAAAAAAATAGCAGTATCTACACTACACTGCAGTTATCTAACACTGCTTCCTTACATATGTTGTTGTTACTTATATTTTGATGAGTGTATGTGTGTATCTTCAACACCATTGCTCCAACCTCTGCTGCTCCAGCAACACCACCTGCCCATCGTCGAAACCAGCTGTAAACTTCACTATCACCTGCCCATCGTCAAAGCCAGCTGCACCCCCTTCAACACCAGCTGGTCCATATATATTAGCTGACACGGCAGGGAGCGCGCGGGACGATCTGTGAGGACCATTACAATACGTCTCTCCGCGACACCTAATTTGAAACCGCGCCACAATTCTTTCTCCGAGCAATACGTTACCCGGGTAAACACGCGCGCACTCATTTATTCCCCGCTCTTGATGAAGATAATAAATTGCCCCATGTCAAATTTTGTTTCGCTGGTGTCGTCTGTATTTTAGATAGTTGAAAGATATTACGGTTATTGGCGTAATTATTACTACTAATATTATATTGTTGTTATTATTAGCATTATTGTTTTTTCAGAATTTTTGAATGTCCGTATGTCCGTGTCTGTCTGTCTGTCTCTGTCTCTGTCTCTCTCTCTCTCTCTCTCTGTCTCTCTCTCTCTCCCCCCCTCTCTCTCCCCTCACGCAGCCTTACACGACATTCCATTTTCTGCATTTTGCTTCTAACTGAATTTACAAACAAGTCTCCTTAATTATGTTCCTGTTAATTCTTCTTTCTCCAGCTCTTCATCACCTCCATCCTTCATCAGTTTCCTGTCCTTCCTTCATTTTATTCCAGTTCTTCCTCTGATTTTGCCTTTTCTCTTTGTTATTATTTGTCATCTTTATTCTAGCTATTCTCTATACTTCTCAAACTCTCCCTTTCCCTTTTTTCACAGCTACCTAATTATCATCTTTTTCCTATCTTATCCATGTCTCTCTCCTACATTCACTCTTTTACTCCAACTTCCTTAACATTGCTCTCCACTCACCTCTATGCCACCCATCCCTTTGCCTGTTCTGTTTCTCTTTCATTCCTTTCAGTTTCCTCTCCGCCCTTTGCTTCCTTCCTGCTGTAGCGAGCAGAGCGGGTGTGTGTGTGTGTGTGTGTGTGTGTGTGTGTGTGTGTGTGTGTGTGTGTGTGTGTGTGTGTGTGTGTGTGTGTGTGTGTGTGTGTAACGCATGGAGGAATACAGAATAGGGTGGGAGGGGGAGAGATTGAAAGGGCGGGAGGGAAGGTGGGTGTTAGTTAAAGGAGAATGTGTGAAAGAAGTGTGAGAGAAGCAGGGAGGGAAGGAAGGAGATCGAAAGGAGATCGAAAGAGTTAATGAAAGAAGATAACCGAAGCCCCTGACCTAGATATCTGCTGAAACTATTGACCAATCTCTTAATAGATATTTATTTTATCATTTCTTTGTTGACGAAATTAATATCGAAATTTGTCTACAGGGAGTAATTCACTAAGGTGTTATTGCAGTGAGAATATGTTCATGTTCACCGTCACCATGACAGTGAGAATGATTTTCATATTTATGATAGTGATGATGTTGCTCATATTCACAGCAAACACTGATCATATTCCTATAACACATGACCGTGAGAATACTGATCATATTCCTACAACACATGACTGAGAATACTGATCATATTCATTGCCACATATGATAGCGAGGATGCTCGTCATATTCAGTGCCATACATGACAAGAGATACTGCTGCTTATATTCACTGCCATACAAAACAGTGAGGAATCTTTTCGTATTCACTGCCACACTGGACAATGTCGATGCTGCGGAAATTCACAGCCACAAATAATCGAGAGGATGCTACTCATATTCACTGACAAACAGAACAGTGAAGATGCTGCTCATACTCACTGCTGCGCAGACCAGTAAGGATGCGGTTCACATTCACTTCCACAAAAGACACTGAGTGGCAAAAAATGGATCTCAATTTAATGTGAATAGTGCTCGGACGACTATTATTTGTTTAAGTTTAACGCAAACCATATATTCTTTTAGTAACAAAGGGTAGTTCTAATTCCTTTCTCATGTTAACCATTATGTCAGTTGTAGAATGATGCGCATGTCATCACTTTGTACTACATCTTGGCTTTGTTGCTGCGAAGGAGAGAGAGAGAGAGAGAGAGAGAGAGAGAGAGAGAGAGAGAGAGAGAGAGAGAGAGAGAGAGAGAGAGAGAGAGAGAGAGAGAGAGAGAGAGAGAGGTGCGAAGGTCAGAATTATCGCCCCTTACAACGGTGACGCTCACCCCATTAGAGGTCAGAAGGATCACCCCATTAGAAGAGAGGAAGATCACCATATCAAAAGTGAGGAAGACCACCATACCAGAAGTAAGGAAGATCACCATACCAGAAGTAAGGAAGATCACCATACCAGAAGTGAAGCAGGTCACCCCATCAGAAACGAGGGGGGAAAGGGATCATCCAATCAGAAGTGAGTCAGATCACTACTCACACACTGGTCACTCTGGGCTGCTGCACTGCGCAACACACATCAGAACTTTGTAATGTGAAGACATTCCCAAGCAGTGTTGCCTGCTGCAAAACTTTCAAGTGCACACACACGGCTTTCCCAAGCCAAGAACCAAAGTTTTAATCAGACAATGAGTGTGTATGATTAAAATCGCAGAAACTACTAATCTGTTTGTGTTTATCTGTGCCACTAAACTATTTTAAAATATTTAAAAGTAACACTAACAAAAATTGGACTGTTAATTAAAAACCATATAATAAAAAAAAGGATTAAATAAATATCTAAATTAAATTTTCTTAATATATACTGTAAATATATAAATAACCTATATAATAAACAAAATAAAAAATGAATGGAAACACGTAGAGTACAATTATAAATAATTTCCGTAGTTAATTATTAAACAAAAAATATTCCACATAGCTCCTCATATGAAGGACATTAAGTGTCATTGTAATAGTCCCATAGCCTAGCGCCCGCTGGGTCCTCTCACCCACCTTGTAAGATACTCAGCGAACCCCATATTGTTGTTTTAAGATTCGCTACTTGGAACAAAAAAAAGTTCCAAGCAGCACGGCCTATGGTGAGCCCGTAGTTGAACCCCGTGTGTCATCACCTTCTTTGTGGTGATTTGACGAGGCAGATCACAACCCGGCCACGTCAACACAGGATCAATGTTCGTTAATCTAGCCATCAAACCTAGATTAACGAGCATTGATTAAACCGGATTAACGAGTTTATGAGTGAAAAACACTACACATGACTCACAACTGGTGACATATTTATTTTGTCGAGGACGGGTTCGTATTTTTTCTAGTGCTTCGTTTATGCCCTCTGCGCAAATTGCACCTCTCGAAATGCTTCATTCACATACAGCAAATACCAATAATAGCCTATAGAACCTAATCACTCAAAGATAAATATAAAATAAATATATATATTATATATATATATATATAAATATATATATATATATATATATATATATATATATATATATATATATATATATATATATATATATATATATATATTATGTATATATATATATTTGTGAAAATACAAATTTTGAATACCCATGAACATTGATGAATGTGTCTTTGGGTCCGGCCGCCGCCTGGGAGCCTAACCTGATTCAACTTTTTTGTTTTTCTTTATTTAATAATATATAATATAAAGAGCATATTTACATCAATTTACAAGGGAAAATACTACATTTATATATATTTTCTATAATTCTCAGTAAACCAATTTTCCATATCATCACCGAGCATGAGCCGTAAACCCCAAATGTTATACAGAAGAAATCTTAATGGGTTTGTAACTGTGCACTGTGTTAGATAATGTTCCAGTGGTCTGCCGGGCATTTCTCCACAGTGCTGACATTTCCTCTCATCTTCCGGAACCTGTAAGCCTATTTCCCATGCACATATACAATACTTGATCCTGCCTCGTAAGAATTCAACATTCTGTCTACTGAGTAACCCTCCTGCCTACCTATCCACACACAAAAACTATAATCAAAAAGTAACATAATTATTGTATTCTTAATTTTCTTGCATTTTATGTCAATATAAAACATTAAAAACCTCATTAAATCCACTCTAATGCTTGGTCCACATAAAGCTTTAAGAGTGTCTGTAATCCAGTTTACAAGAACAATTTTCTTCTTACAGAAATAAAATACTGTATATGCATATCATTCTCAGTATATTGGTCACACCAATTGTTGTCCTTAATTTCCAACATCAACAAACTATCATTTGTAGGAAGAGTCTTATGAATATAACGATACAATAGTTTACGTTGTTTTGGAGCAATATATTTCACACGAAGGTTTGCTGGAAGATTACAAGTTTTTGGTGAGATTATTATTAAGAGGGATATTTCTTGTGGAAGATTATCAGAAACGCGTTTGATGTGAGGGATTACCAGATGTGTATTTGGAGAATGGTGAAATTCTCAGCAGATAAGTTTAAGAAATTATTATTTTTATTTATTTGTATTATCAAAGGTTTATTTACTTTACTATATTACACTATATTATTATAATGATATTATTGCCAGTAATATAATTATATTACAATTGCCAGTAATATTATTATTGTCAGTAATATAAATATATTTTATTGCCAGTAATAAAATTGAATTATTATTTCCAGTAATATAATTATCTTATCGCCAGCAATATAATTAGATTATTATTGACAGTAATACAATTTCCTTATTATCGCCAGTAATATAATTATATTAGTAATGTCAGTATTTTAATTATATTATTTTTGCAAGTAATATAATTATATTATTATTTCCAGCAGGAAAAGCTTGGTTTAAGAAGCTTCAGTTTTAAAAAACTTCAGTTTCAGTTTAAGAAACTTCAGTTTCTTAATGCATAATCGCTTGAGGTATCTTTCCTAACCTTTTCCAGTGCACGAGTCCTTAGTTTTCTGGAGACAGCACCACGCATCCAACACCTACTAAAAATCAGGGCTGGAACAAAAGTACTCAAAGGTTTAACTATATAAAGGGTCTAAGGCTTTAAAACAGAGCCCCCTTCAAATGTACGATGACCTACCGAAAGACCCCTTTGCTCAATTCAAGAAGAAATTTGACACATACTTATTTGAAATTTGATAAATGTAGACCAGGAATGCGCAGAGGATAAGAGACTGCGAGGGAACCACCTGGAGCACCATTCGGTTCTTCGGCCTGGCCTCCAAGCACATACAGGTGACCTGGAGATCCTCGTCCTCGAAAGCTTCCCCCATGAAGGTTCGCAGGGTCACTCCTTTCTTGAGATTATCTTGAGATGATTTCGGGGCTTTTTAGTGTCCGCGCGGCCCGGTCCTCGACCAGGCCTCCACCCCCAGGAAGCAGCCCGTGACAGCTGACTAACACCCAGGTATCATCCTTAGGTACTCTTGCATCCTACGACACCAAGACTTGCGATACCTCGCGAAATATCATATTCCCACGGAGCTGATCTCGTTATATCCACGCTGTACCACGCCCCAGGGTGCAATGGCGTCTGTGGTTGTCTACGCTCCTCGGGCGCTCCCATAGCCTCACTTGACCTTAGGTCACCACCTGATTAGTCACTCTTGCTAGCATGTGCCCAATCATCTTTCTTGCTGGACGGTAGAGCGACGGTCTCGCTTAATGCAGGTCGGCGTTCAGTCCCCGACCGTCCAAGTGGTTGGGCACAATTTCTCCCCCCCCCCCCCCCCCACCGTGCCATCATAAATCCTTATCCCTTCCAAATGCTAAATATTCGTAATGGCTTGGCCCACTCCCCTGATAATTCCCTCCCCCCCTCCATCTAGGGATTTCGGTGTCGCCGCCCCTCTCCGACGGCGCCTGCTTATCTGTCCGGACGGCGCCCGTCATTCTGTCCGACTGACTAGGCTTTCTCCTCCCCCTGCAGATACTTAAAACAGCAATAGATTCAAAAGTCTGTTACTTGCCTCCCTAAAAGTATAGTAAAATAAATCCTGAGTGCTTTTTCCGTATTTACAGGTAAGATATGACTCTGAATACGTGGGAGAGGCGTGTACACGTAACAGTTCTAGGAGAACTCACGCATAAATTCAAGGAAAACGCACAAAGTACCGTAATTATGATTGCAGGGTTGCTGCTCATGCCACCAACATAGGCCTACGATACAGGTAATTGGGCTATGTGGTCATGCAGAATAATGTAACATGTACCCTCAGCCCGAAAATTAAGCAAAATCTCTGGAAAATGGCCCGAACACTGAGTTTCTCACTGGCTAGGGTGCCATACGCACCGTCTTTTCTATTATTCGAAATAAGAGAAGCCTAACCAACCAAATTGACCCAAACTAAAATTACTCTAACTGAATCTAGTAATAAACCTAATCAAACCAAACTTAACGAAATGCGTGGAAGTTTGTACAAATATTCGGTAAGTTTTCCTTTGTAATATTGAAACAAACGGCGATGTGTATCAGCCAAACCTAAATGGAGCAATGATGGGTAAAAAACGTCAATTTACAACGTCAATTCCAGTATTTTTTGTAAGGCTTTGCCTAGATAATCCAACACTCCAGCTAACACCATAGCCTAGCATTATGCTGCAGGACCAAACATTCGTTAAAGCTGAAGCCTAACTTTACGCTATAAGCCCTAACACTCCAGCTAACAAATTCACCTTATCTTCTAAATGTAGCTATCAGAACCAGTATTACTACGACGTACCAAGAATTTGCTGTGATGTTTACCCTAAATTGTATAAAGGGCGCCTGGCAACTTGCATGGTTTCTCCCGTTCCTCAGATTCCATTAGAAGAGGGGTCAGAGTAGCCAAGATGCATTAGGAATGAGGGTTTAATTGCACCAACCTCCTAATATCACACTTGGACTCCTTTGATTGCCAGGCAGAATACTTAGTCTCTCATCCTTGATTAAAACAAGAAGTTCAAGATTAAATTTGCGTCTGTACTGATATGTTAGTCTCTTATACATATAACAACCATTTAATTATACATTATTCACACACACCTGTACGCAATAAAACCCTCAACTTCTAAATATATTTTGTGTGCAACATAATTATTCACCACCTACTCCTTCCTCTCCTTCCTCTCCTTTTGCTCCTTCTCCTTCTCCTTCCCTTCCTCACTTGCCAACTTGTCTGGCTTTCATACCCACCAGCTTCAAGTTACTGAATTCCTGGTGTGATTACTCCAGGTCTGGTGTGATTACTCCTGGTCTGACGTAATTACTCGAGGTCTGGTGTGATTACTCGAGGCCTGGTGTAATTACTCCAGGCCTGGTGTAATTACTCCAGGCCTGGTGTGATTACTCCAGGCCTGGTGTTATTACTCGAGACCTGGTGTGATTACTCCAGGCCTGGTGTGATTACTCCAGGCCTGGTGTTATTACTCGAGACCTGGTGTGATTACTCCTGGTCTGACGTAATTACTCGAGGTCTGGTGTGATTACTCAAGGCCTGGTGTGATTACTGTAGGCCTGGTGTGATTACTCCAGGCCTGGTGTGATTACTCTAGGCCTGGTGTGATTACTCCAGGCCTGGTGTGATTACTCCAGGCCTGGTGTGATTATTCCAGGCCTGGTGTGATTACTCGAAGCCTGGTGTGATTACTCCAGGCCTGGTCTGATTACTCGAGGCCTGGTGTAATTACTCCAGGCCTGGAGTGATTACTCAAGGCCTGGTGAGATTACTCCAGGCCTGGTGTGATTACTCCAGACCTGGTGTGATTACTCCAGGTGTGACGTGATTATTTCAGGCTTGGTCTGATTACTCCAGGCCTAATGTGATTATACCAGACCTATCACGATTACACTGGACCTTGCATGATTGCTACAGGCTTGGCTACAGGCTACATAAAGCCACTCACAGCATGACTGTTCAAACAGAGAGAAGAGATGGTGGTGGTGATAGAGAGGTAGGCTAAGTGGTCGGGCCGTTGATGAAGTAGCCACATACAGCAGCCAGAACTCGTTTGAGCTGAGCTTCCAACAACGCAGAAGCTCAGCTCCAGGAGAACATCCCGGGAACACTGCCCCCCTGATGCCTGCCTCCCTGATGCCTGCCCCCTCTGATGCCTGCCCCCTCTGATGCTTGCCCCCCCTGATGCTTGTGTTAACCTTGAGACAGCTTCTCTACGCCAGAGAGAACTACTAAAATATTGGGTATTTGGATGAGAAGATCGCCATCACATGTATCTGCTCTGTATATTATCCAGATATCCACGCAGCTTCACCACTAAATAAACGCTATCTACGTTCTGGACGCTATGGACAAATTTTTTTTACAACATGTAGCGGATACAGAGCACAAGACGAAGCAGTATCAGATACAGTAGAGTCGAAAATAAAGCTTACAACTGTGTCGTATACACACAGAGGTCCCCTCTTCAATACAAAGTACATGACGTCACTGAACAAACAGAATATAGGACCCGGATGCGAAACCCAACCGAGTTGGCACTCGTTACTAGTACAGTGAGACAGCAGGTGTCACATTACCTCAGTCATCAGCATTAGGCAAGTATTTGGAGAATGGACAGAGAGCAATTAAACACCTGTGAATGTCGACATCCCCCCACCTTTTCCCCACAACACCCCTACACACACACACGGGGGGGGGGAATACACCGTGATACACCTGTTTACCTAGCAGTAAATAAGTACCTGGGAGTTAGACAGCTGCTTTAGGTTGCTTCCTGGGGATGTGTGTGTGTGTGTGTGTGTGTGTGTGTGTGTGTGTGTGTGTGTGTGTGTGTGTGTGTGTGTGTGTGTGTGTGTGTGTGTGTGTGTGGTGTTTACTAGTTGTGTTTTTGCGGGGGTTGAGCTTTGCTCTTTCGGCCCGCCTCTCAACTGTCAATCAACTGTTTACTAACTACTTTTTTTTTTTTTTTTTTTTTTTTTTCCCACACCACACACACACCCCCCCCCAGGAAGCAGCCCGTGACAGCTGACTAACTCCCAGGTACCTATTTACTGCTAGGTAACGGGCATTCAGGGTGAAAGAAACTTTGCCCATTTGTTTCTGCCTCGTGCGGGAATCGAACCCGCGCCACAGAATTACGAGTCCTGCGCGCTATCCACCAGGCTACGAGGCCCCCTGTGTGTGTGTGTGTGTGTGTGTTAGAGAGAAATATATATAATATATATATTAGACGAAAAATAGATTGGTTAGAAAGGCGGGATCCAAGAACTAATAGCTCGATTCTGCAGACACACATAGTAAATACAAATAGTAAACACACACACACACTGGAGAGCTCGAACAAGTATACAGAGTTCCCGATGGGATTGGCGCCACAGCAAGCCATCATACTCTCCACAGCAAGCACTCGAGCACCGACCTCTCACGTCTGAACCCCGCCGTGACACGCACAGAACTCCTGAACACACAGCCACTAAACATCACACTACAACAGCAAGACACCAGGGTGTGGAACACGATTGAAAATTTGCAAGACCCAATGTTATGAAGACAACTCCAAGATGAGACTCCCCACCCCTATAGCTGCTGGTCCAAGAACTTGGATCTATTCGATGGAAACCCAGCCCACAGTACACAGTTCCTAGATGACATATTGACCAGAAACTCAATATGATTATTCATAATGTAGTCAAGATCCTCCCTAAAGCTCTCCCGAACCTTTAACGATAAATGCCTGTATACCTCTGAGTCTTAGTGACGCCCCACCAGTTCTTACGAACGCCCGAGCTCGAATCTTCGCAACTACACGTGTGGTAAGCCACCTCCTCCCCGCCCCCTTAATGTCGCTAATTCACTCACAAGCGACCCATTGGGAACACTTTACTAATTGTTTCCTAACTTCAGGACAGCTTGAGGTACATAAACTGGTAATGGATGGGCTCATGGCTTCATCGATGGGTTCGTTAAGCGTTTCGTTAATCGTTCCTAAGTTTGTTAAACAAATACAACTTAAGTGACACTTAAATGATAAATAATATATAAATGATATTCAAGTCAGGGGGGGGGGTCAGCCACAATAGATTATTAATTAATATAAACTACTAGGCATATATATATATACTAGACATAATAAATTCAAGTTGGGGAAATGATAGAAGGAAAATTACTTTCAGATTACAAACTTAAGTAAGTTTATTTATGACACCAGAAATTAGAATACCTGTATATACATTCTGCGCAAATTCACTCTATCTCAGAAAATGTCAAGGTTATTACGTCAAAGCCAATACAAAACTCTCCTTATAGGCAACCAAGCAGACATTATACTGTCCCTCTTTCCACAGGGTCTTGTTCTGAGTGAATACATAGGCTCTGCTTCCTTCAGAAAGAGCCATTCACAAACGCTGTTACAAACACCTCTGGCCTAACCTCTTACGGACTAACCGAAAGCTTATGAGTACCTGGGTCATTGTTTCTTGAAAATATATCAACCAGCTTCCCTTGACCTCTGCTCACACTAATGGCGGTGATTACCTTGGCAGGATTGCTAAACAAGAGGGCCATCTTGGTGAACCCCTAGAACATGTCTCTTCAGCCCGTCCTCCTATGGTTTCACAACGTTCTGAAAACGGTTAATTTAAAGTGTCCTCTTCTAACCTACCAGACTAATCCAGAGGACCCAAAACCGAAAACGGGACAGTACGTCACTTTCGCCAGCCGCTTCCATTTTCTAGTACGACAATTTTTGGCCTTATGTAACGCAAACGAGCGAAATGCGACGTTCTTTGTAGGAGGACAGGTTGGTATCCTGGCTCGATAACAAAATGTGACTGGAGTGCATAATGTGTACGTCACGCCCACAACGTACCCGTAACGTTATTACATTGTTACAAAGATGCTTGAACCCCGAAATCATCTCAAGATAACCTCAAGATAAGAAGATAGCAAAAAATTGATACTTTCTTATTATGTCCAGAACAACAAGTTTCACATCAGCTTTCAGACAAGTTTTATTTTAAAAATACACGATAAGCTTTACTTGTAAAGTTAAATTCACGTCCCTCCGACACAAATTGAATTATATTCAAGTCTACAAGAAGAAGTTCCGTGTTTGAAGCACATTTGAGTTCCAGAGAAAATATCCTATTTTAAAATTAATCAATTTCTTAGGTCCAAATAATACAGTTCCACGCCACATAATTCAAAAAAGCAAAATAAATATATATCTTCATTAAACATTAAGGAAATACAAGCACACACAAGCAAGCGCCACATGTACACAACGTCTAGTAGACGCCTGGCAGCAAGCGACGCCCTCCACCCCGACCCATAAGACACTCACCATGTGCTCGATGCGTGACCAAAGTCCGCCACGTTTCCTGGGCATTGTGACATGAGGTCGTGAGTGGACGGGACCCCGAGGTAACACACACACGCAGGCAGTACGGAAACGTCACCTGAGACGCAGCACACCGCTGTGTGAACTCCACCAACAGCCTCAACACACTTCCAGCCGCCACCCACCTGGACGGCTGCCACACCCAGACCCGGGAAGCCCCGCGCTGCTGCTGCCCGCCTCCCTCACGGTGTTCAGGGCTTACATCCACCACCCCTCACAACTCTCACTTACACCCTCCCGCATTAACACAAAACACTCTTACAACTCCCCTCAGACATTCACTTTCACACACACACACATGTGGTGTGTGTGTGCGTGCGTGTGTGTACTCACCTAATTGTGCTTGCGGGGGTTGAGCTCTGGCTCTTTGGTCCCGCCTCTCAACCGTCAATCAACTGGTGTACAGATTCCTGAGCCTATTGGGCTCTATCATATCTACATTTGAAACTGTGTCAGCCTCCACCAGCCTGTGTGTGTGTGTGTGTGTGTGTGTGTGTGTGTGTGTGTGTGTGTGTGTGTGTGTGTGTGTGTGTGTGTGTGTCTGTGTGTGTGTGTGTCTGTGTGTGTCTCGTGTGTTTATTACATTTAGTAGTTTCAAAGGGTTATATGACAAAGAGTACTGGGAAGACGGGACACCACGAGCGTAGCTCTCATCCTGTAACTACACTTAGGTAATTACACTTAGGTAATTACATACCCGAGCTGAGGGGTATGAGCTACGAGGGGGACAACGGGAACTAAACCTCACGTCCTGGAAGAAAGAAGAGTTAAGGGAGACATGATCACCACATACAAGATTCTCGAGGAATTGATAGGGGTAGATAAAGACAATTTATTTAACACAGGGGGCACAAGGGGACACATGGATACTCTCATGAGTATCCACATGAGTCACAGAGATATTAGAAAGAACTTTTTTTTAGTGTCAGAGTAATCAACAAATGGAATGCATTAGGAAGTGATGTGGTGGAGGCAGACTCATACACAGTTTAAAATGT
>NC_091179.1:14218063-14228063 GCF_040958095.1 Procambarus clarkii
TATATATATATATATATATATATATATATATATATACAGTATATATATAATATAAAACAGGAAAATACTTAAGGAAATTCCTGTTTCAATTCTTCCTTCGTGGTCTGACAGTCATATATATATATATATATATATATATATATATATATATATATATATATATATATATATATATATATATAACTAAAAATACCGAGCAAAATATTTAAAGATAAAGTTCAGAAAGCTTGCAAATGCTGCCTCAAGCCTCGATGGATGGGATGAAACTCGGATCCGAGTGACGCGTCAAATGTCGTCTTCCACCACTTGCTGTGTCCATATAGTTTCCAGCACTCGCGCTAATAATCCACTATAGTGTAGGCTCCTCTATATGTGAGCCACTGGTAGGAGTCTCGGAGCGCCGTCCACCGCACCAGCCAGCTGCTGCCACACCAACCGCAATGATACAACTTTTCAGTTTTTCTTTCCCGGCACGGAAGATCAGTCTCCGTCGCATCAACACCCACCGCAGATTAATAGTATACGGAACATTTATCATCAGGATAAATTTTTTGTGATAAAAAATAGATTTTCGTGGCGCACTTGACTTTTTCTGCTTCATCATCCCGTTTTTCGTGTTTGTGCATGTCATCTTTTACTTATATTTATATTATTAATCTTTATCAACCTAATTCTCAGTTCATGACCAGTGGTGGAGATTACCAGAGAGTACATGACCAGTGGTGGAGATTACCAGAGAGTACATGGCCAGTGGTGGAGATTACCAGAGAGTACATGGCCAGTGGTGGAGATTACCAGAGAGTACATGGCCAGTGGTGGAGATTACCAGAGAGTACATGACCAGTGGTGGAGATTACCAGAGTACATGACCAGTGGTGGAGATTACCAGAGTACATGACCAGTGGTGGAGATTACCAGAGAGTACATGACCAGTGGTGGAGATTACCAGAGAGTACATGGCCAGTGGTGGAGATTACCAGAGAGTACATGACCAGTGGTGAAGATTACCAGAGTACATGACCAGTGGTGAAGATTACCAGAGAGTACATGACCAGTGGTGGAGATTACCAGAGAGTTCATGACCAGTGGTGGAGACTACCAGAGAGTACATGACCTGTGGTGGAGATTACCAGAGAGTACATGGCCAGTGGTGGAGATTACCAGAGAGTACATGACCAGTGGTGGAGATTACCAGAGAGTACATGGCCAGTGGTGGAGATTACCAAAGAGTACATGACCAGTGGTGGAGATTACCAGAGTACATGACCTGTGGTGGAGATTACCAAAGTACACGACCAGTGGTGGAGATTACCAGAGTACATGACCTGTGGTGGAGATTACCAAAGTACACGACCAGTGGTGGAGATTACCAGAGTACACGACCAGTGGTGGAGATTACCAAAGTACACGACCAGTGGTGGAGATTACCAGAGTACACGACCTGTGGTGGAGATTACCAGAGTACATGACCAGTGGTGGAGATTACCAGAGTACACGACCTGTGGTGGAGATTACCAGAGTACACGACCAGTGGTGGAGATTACCAGAGTACATGACCTGTGGTGGAGATTACCAGAGTACATGACCTGTGGTGGAGATTACCAGAGTACATGACCTGTGGTGGAGATTACCAGAGTACACGACCTGTGGTGGAGATTACCAGAGTACACGACCAGTGGTGGAGATTACCAGAGTACACGACCAGTGGTGGAGATTACCAGAGTACACGACCAGTGGTGGAGATTACCAAAGTACACGACCAGTGGTGGAGATTACCAGAGTACACGACCTGTGGTGGAGATTACCAGAGTACATGACCTGTGGTGGAGATTACCAGAGTACATGACCTGTGGTGGAGATTACCAGAGTACATGACCTGTGGTGGAGATTACCAGAGTACATGACCTGTGGTGGAGATTACCAGAGTACATGACCTGTGGTGGAGATTACCAGAGTACACGACCTGTGGTGGAGATTACCAGAGTACACGACCTGTGGTGGAGATTACGTAATCAATGAATACGTGAAGATGACTATTTTCAGACATCTTCAGCCATATTACTGACCTCAGTTTCAAGCCATTGTTCTCACTTCCTCAGCTCTTACACCCGCCTCGCTCCACTGTCTTCATATATCTTCATATATGGAAATCTGTTTTTCCATATCTGGAAAACAGATTTCTTCAACACTTCTAAAACACTTATTCTTTCATCCCATTGTCTGTCTGTCTCTCTCTCTCTCTCTCTCGCTCTGGTCTCCTTAAGCATATCCACTGTTTACACTTATTTTCTTCTCCATTCTTCGCTGATCAATACACCTCAGCAGTCCCTCAAAGAAGCCATGAAGGTGTCGTCAGTCATCAAAGACATCTTCAACCCACCTAGTTAAAAAAAAATAAAAAACTCCGAGAATCTTCATAATACTGCTACAAGTGACCGAGGTGAGTGCATGTGCTGGGTGAGGCGGATACGTGCCAGGTGCTCCAACTCCTCCGGTTATTCGAGTAGGGTCTAAGATCTGAGAAAAGCATGTAACCCCCCTACGTCTTCGCTACTCTATAAACAAACCAAACCTAACTTATCCCAAGCTTTAACCTAACCAAACTAACCAGAGGGCGTTGCGTTAATAGTGGGGGGAAACCATTTCTGGCTTAGGCTATCCCAGCATACCAAAATCAACCAAGCCACTACAGCCATGGCAGACTGATTAAGCCAAGCCCCGCCAAGTGTGGTGCCGGCCGTGGGTGTGGTGTATGTCAACACAGCCACATGACCGGTCATGTTTACTCTGGAAGATTGCCGCAGTCAACTTCAAGCTTCCACCAAACACGTAATATTTATCCGTTTAAGTAAGTGAACCGCGTTGGACGGATAGGAAAGCATATATGATCAAGGTCGTATATACGACCACTGACCGAAAAATATACCGAAACGAAAACACACCGAGCGAAAATATACGATCACTGCAGTATAGGCCTGCTGTCCCCGTGCAAGACAGGATTTATTTGCAACCAATTAATGTAATCCTTGTATCTGCCTAAATTTTCCTTGAAACTTTCCAAGATATTTCGTTTCAATATCGCTGCTTGCCAGATTGTTCCGTTATGTATATATGATTTATATTGTATTTTATTAAATAAAGATAAAAAAAAAAAATTGTTCCGCATATATATTTTCTAACATAAAGTATGTCCGAATTGAATCCATTATTCCGGGTTCTGAAAATGTAAAATTCTCAATATCTTAATTTATAATCCCCTTTGTTTATACACGTCGATCTTGTCCCCAGTTACGCTAGCTTCTCAAGGGAGATTAACTTTAATACACTTAATCCATATTCCTAATGCTGTGGATTGTCATAATTCTTTACATGTTTTCTGATAATTTATTAAGTATGATGACCCAAATAGTAGAGAATAATTAAAATGAAGTCTCAAAAGAGCAAGTTAAGAGTTGGAATATTGATATACACATGTCTTTATTAACCCTTCACTTTATAAACAAAATTCCAGTAGCCTATTGGTTGAATTGTGGACGCTTACATACAGTTTTTCATTCGTATTAATATTTGCTTTCATATCCATTTCACAATCGGATTTGCTAACGTCTACATAACTGATCTTATTTAAATCCATTATTAAATGTTCTCTTCACGAGCTTAATTAATTATATTTATCTGTACTGAGCCGCTCATCTCATATGCAACCCATCCTGTCTTGGTAATACTTACAGTAACGATGAGGACCATAGTATATATATAACGACGTACAACGAAATTAGAAAGTAGATATCTGAATTAATGAGTTGGACAAACCAGAAAAATTATTTTTTACTTGTGTTGCTTTGACAAACTAAACTAACCTAACTTTCCTAGGCCTAATACACAATATCTGAGGCCTAATATGGTATATATGTGTGTGCTATACTAGGCCTAGGAATATTTAAGTTTGTTTTTTAGCTTCATTTCTTTTAAAAGAATTCCTTACTAGTCAGGATACTATTATCTAAAAATTAAGTACGTACGAATTCATGACTATTGACGACCGTCACAATAGGTACAATAGGCACAATAGTACTATGTAAACAGGAGGATGGGTTGTCATGTACCAGGTGAGTACGACGGGTTCACCATAGCCCGTGCTGTGTGAAACTTTTGGTTCCAAGAAGCTAAATCTAAAACAACAACAACAAAAAAAAACATGTACTGAGCCGTAGTTGCCCTTTATGAAGCCTATGAAGATTCTCTGATGGTTCCCAGTAGTATTCCTTAAATTTTTAATGTGCGCTATTTTATTACTGTCTGAAAATGTATTTACACAGTATTACCATTTACGGAATTTCGAGATTGTTTATACATATTCTGAACAATAAAGGCGCCCATTTACTCAAGCTCTGCTTCAGTCCATCATTCTCTCCGGGCAGCGCCATACTGAAAGCATAAGTATAACATTTAGGGGTCTAAAGTTCCTGTTCTGTGATATTGAAACACTTGTTTACTGAGATTTATACTACTGTAAATGTAATGTAGTATTGCCTTGTAAAATTTATGTATATATGATTTATATTGTATTTTATTAAATAAAGATAAAAAAAAAAGCCTCACTAAGATCTAGACCACAAATATAACAGTCTGACCCACTGTTCCACTGTTACACGCTTGAGTACAACAAGAGTGTTACACAATTAAATCACAGTAACGTGATATAGGTATGATAAAATCTTTAGAGCAGAAAATCGAAAGTAACCTTATAACCAGGAGAACCCGCTGGTAAATTTGTCCTTCGAGTCTTTAATTACAAGATGTTTTTTCGAGTTCATCACGAATAGTTTGCTATTATAACTTGGGGTAGCTCCATCACTGTAAGCCTCGAGCACCTTCCCCGTATTCGAGATGAAGCTTTAGATTCAGGATAATGGATTTTGGTTTATGAGCTCAAACATGTATTCTGCCTCTATAATTACCTACCAACCTACATATTATGGCTCCGGGGAATGCGTGTTCCCCTCAGCCTAGCCCTTAACGGTGTGGGGAAGGAGGGAGGGAACAGCCTAGCCCTTAAAGGGGAAGGGGCTCATCCTAGCCCCTTAACGAAGGGTGAAGGGAGGGTCAGCCTAGCCATTAACGGTGTGGGGAAGGAGGGAGGGTAGAGCCTAGCCCTTAACGGGAGAAGGGGCTCATCCTAGCCCTTAACGGGAGAAGGGGCTCATCCTAGCCTTTAACGGGAGAAGGGTCTCATCCTAGCCCTTAACAAAGGGGGGGTAGGGAGGGTCAGCCTAGCCAGGTTATAAGTTGCGCGCGCATACGCATGTGTTCGCTCATACATTCAATATACTCTTTATTTCACAATAACACTATTACTAGAAAAAAATGTAAATAAAAACAAAAACGTAATGAAGTTACAAACAATACAAAATTCAATAACGACAAAAGCAGAATATTTTTTTCGCACCCGGCGTATGGGCACACTGTGAGCTCCATATTTCAAAATCATTAATATTTTTTTGCCCATAATTAATATCCGACTTTACGCACAAAAACATCCAGCCAATTTGTGCGCGTAATTTGCGGATTTATAAAGAACAAACCGGATATTGTATTAGTTACTGGCATGTTTTCCTACAGAGCCTCGTCCAGAGACAAAGAAATCTCAAAGTTCAGAGACAGGCCAATCTCAGAGTGCACAGGCTAATCTCAGAATGCACAGGCCAATCTGTTGTGCACCCGGCTGTTTATTACGTAATGCTTATGACACAACAAAAGACACAAATTTTAAGAAAAGTATTTACTCTCAAATTCTTCTTCTGACAAGGTACTCCATATGGTTACACTTAATTTAAGATATTATTTCACATCCTTGGATTACATCAGTTGGCTTATAATTATAAAATCACCATTGGGTTTTTATGGATAATTAGAGAATATATTATTACTTGCTGAAATCAAGTGTCATGCTCTTTGATCATTCTATATAATACTATTAAGACACCTCTTACTGATTACATTTCAAGACTGAATAAATTCAACCTTTATAGAAAGGATACATATGGTTTACTTCACCACCTTCATCGCTCAACACCCACTTGTCACACAATTTATTCTTCAGCATATATGGTGACCAAAATTGTACACAGTATTATAGAATACGAAAATGCCCAACTTCCCTTCTAAATAATTATGGTACCAATTATTAACATAACAATTAAACAACAAATTTCATTATGAGTTTGTGTTGCTATCTGTGTCTCTGTCTGTCACCCTTTCTCTTTCTCTAATTTTGTATTTATATGCCTGTGAGTTTCTTAAAGTCCGTCTCTCCACATACATATATTTTTCCACCAAAAAACAAGGCCTGGTAAGCAATTCCTTGTCATTAACAAACACCATTTTGAAAAAAAAATACTCAAGTTATACTCTTGCTCTCAACCTCTATTCTCCAGCCAATTTCTTTATCATTATTATATCACGATTTTCTTTCTCTCTCTTTATTATCGGATTTGAGAACCTTCCATATTCACGAAGAGAGCATAAAAGCATACAGTCCCGTGCCCAAACACAACATGGTAGAGGTATGTGGAATAGGGGTATGAGCTACGAGGAGAGACAATGGGAACTAAACCTCATGTAACTGGAAGATAGAAAAATTAGTTTAGACATGATCACCACATACAAGATTCTCAGAGGAAATGATAGAGTAAATAAAGACAATTGATTTAACACAGGGGGCACACGCCCAAGGGGACACAGGAGGAAACTGAGTACTCACATGAGCCATAGAGATATTAGAAAGACCTTTTTTAGTGTCAGAGTAGTTAACAAATGAAATGCATTAAAAAGTGATTTGGTGTAAACAGACTCCATACACAGTTTCAAATGTAAATATGACAGAGCCTAATAGGTTCAGGAATCTGTACACCGGTTGATTGACAGTTGAAGCGAGACCAAAGAGCCGAAGTTCAACCCTCGCAAGCACAACTAAGTGAGTACAACATGTTTTCTAATCACATGTCCCACTGTGTTGCAAAAACAATGACCCATAAAATTTGCGATCTGCACGCATCTCCTGGACGAAGAAACCCAGCGTGTCGTAACTCAACATTAAATCATTTGGATATTTCAACTGTCATTATCGCTGGAGGCATAAAATTCCCTTCAACTGTGAAACTGTGTGTGTGTGGAGTCTGCTTCCACCACATCCTTGCGTCGAAGATAACAATAGTGGTGAGAGGGGATCCATTGTTTCCTTCAACTGTTGACCAAGGGTATTCTTACGCATATGGACGCGCCTCCTCCTCCTTCTCCTCCAATGCCTTCTCGCCCCCCCCCCCTCCCCCCCAGCCCTTGTTGCCGGAAAATAAAGATTTTCAACAATGCGACTTTCCTGGAAATGTCCAGCCAAGGGAGGAGAAAAATATATAAACACTAGATTTTATACCTCACAGGACCTATAATACTGCCATTTTCTTACGACGCAAAAATGTGTGAACATGTAATATAATCACACTCTTGCAAAAATGATAAATATATAAATAAATAAATAAATAAAATTGCAGACTTAAAACTTTAACACACACACACACACAAACAAATACTGTCTGCAGGGATAAATTGTTTAACCTTCCAGTAGCACAGTGTACTAGAGACAGCTCATGCAACTCAACATGTCTGTATAGAACCGTCATAAAAATAGTGAACGCTCACAGCACGTCCAACTTAACGCATGCAGTAATACCGAGGATGCTAGACACATTTAAGCCAAATGTATACAGGCAACATGAAGAGCGAGAGAGAAATGACAGATAAGAGCACATGTATCTGAATGCAACTCCAGATGAATACAGTATTTTTTTAATGACAAGTTGAACCTTGGCAAATACAAAGACGAAAGAAAATACAAATACACATAATAAACGTGATAAGAGCAACATATATTTTTTAAATGTACAAATACATTAAAAAATGTATACCCAAAACGCTACAGCTGTATAAAAATAAACCCCAGGAACTCCTTGCGTCGAAGATAATAATGGTGAGAGGAACCCATTGTTTTCTTCAACTGCTGACAAGCAGGTCCCAGACGCATATTACGTGCGCTAATGGGATGTCCCCTTTCAATGATTTTGTATGTTATCTTTCGAGAGCCGCTGTACTTAGCAATAAAAAGCAATGACTTTATTTTTCCATCATATCTTCCCAATACTATGACACTTCCTGTTGTTGGTTATACAGACGATACAACTATTTTTGAGTCGACAGAAGACTCGGTGGTGAATGTTCTGGACGAGTTTGACAACTTTGAGAGGGCAACAGGTACTGTCATTAACAAGAACAAAACGTGTGTATGATGGGACTTGGCAGTTGGTGTAATAAAGTTACCTGGACAGGTTCATGATTCAGGAGTGGGGGTCTATTTAAGGCTCTCGGGATTTGCTGGTGTAAAACATATGGAAGAACATTGGTTACGGATTGGCAAGTACTATGTCATAATAGAGCTTCGGCCTTACACGCGTAGGGGCCACGGTTCGAAACCCATACAGCCCAATGGAGTGCAATTTATGTTCTTAGGCAGATTTGTAATGTTGAAGTTTTTTTTTAATGATGAACAGTAAACACGCGAATGATGTTCTGCTCCGAAATATAATTCTTTGAGTAGAGGAGGCATAACCACTTTTTAACTAGCAAGTACTATGGGCAAACCTTCATGTTAAACGCAGGCGATGAGTCTCAATAACGTGACTAAAGTAAGTTGACCAGACCACACACAATCGACTTGAGAATGGTCCAGGACGGACCGAAACGTCGTCGTCCCTTCACTTTCTAGTGTGTGGTCTGGTCAACTTCATGTTAAATTTGTTGCTCCAAAACAACGTGAACTATTGTATCGTTATATTCATGAGACCCTCCCTACTAATGATAGGTTGTTGATGTTGGAAATTAAGGACAACAATTGGTGCGACCAATGTATTGAAACTGACAATGATATGCATATATTGTATTTCTGTAAGCAAAAAGTTGTTCTTGTAAACTGGATTACATACATTCTGAAAGCTTTATGCGGAACAATCATTACAGTGAATTTAATTAGGGTTTTAATGTTTCATATTGACATAAAAAGCAAGAAAATTAAGAATACAGTACAATAATTATGTTACTTTCTGATTAGTTTTTGTGTAGATAGGCAGGCACGTGGGTTACTCAATAGACAAATTATTGAAGTTCTTGCGAGGCAGGATCAAGTATAACATTTGAGGCTTACGGCTCATGTTCTGTGATGATATGAAAAAACTAGGTTACCGAGAATGATATAAACTATATATAAATGTAGTATTTTCCCTTGTAAATTGATGTAAATATGATATATATATTGTATATTATTTAATAAAGAAAAAATATAAATCTAACACAACTCGAACTCTCAACAACCGTCAGCGTAAATCAGGAAAGCCTAGTATGAATGACACACTATACATACTGTGTGTGTACACACACACTATACTTGCCAGTACGTGTACACACTCGTTGTCAGAATGTGCACACACTACACCTGCCAACATGTGCACACACTACACTTGCCAACATGTGCACACACTACACTTGCCAACATGTGCACACACTACACCTGCCAACATGTGCACCAGTTGTGAAAACACAACAGTAATGGTTTCTCATTTACACCATCGATGAAATGATCATCTTTACATAACCACAATAATATGATGTAATATCTCCATTAGGAAATAAATGATTGTAACACTGTGACTATTTACTTGAAGATACGAATAAATGTATTCTAGACACCTAACTCCCAACAACTGGAAATGAAGGTAGTGGTGATGTTCAGACCCGTCCTGTAGTACAGTACTGTGCGAAAATAGGTGTTGGAATGTATGAAAGGTGTGAGGCTATGTTCGTTCGATTAGACCCAGGGGTATATCTTGAGGTTATCTTGAGATGATTTCGGGGCTTTTAGTGTCCCCGCGGCCCGGTCCTCGACCAGGCCTCC
>NC_091179.1:14233063-14245563 GCF_040958095.1 Procambarus clarkii
ACATAACAGAGTAGAGTGAGCAGACTCCATATTTTGGATTCTCGGAAAGCCTTTAACCCAATACCCCATAAGAGACAAGGGGCCAGACTCACGAAAGCACTTACGCAAGCACTTACGAACGTGTACATCTTTCCTCAATCTTTGACGGCTTTGGTTACATTTATTAAATTGTTTACAAGTATGAAAACTTCCCATTCAACTGTTGTTATTGTTATAAACACCCTCCTGGTGCTTCGGAGCTCATTAACTGTTTAATAATTGGAAACAGAGCCGTTAAAGATTGAGAAAAGATGTACAGGTTCGTAAGTGTTTGCGTAAGTGCTTTCGTGAATCTGGCCCCAGGTGCATAAGTTGAAGAAACAACAGTGTGGGTGAAGGTGGGCCAGTGGATATGAATGTACTTAAGCAACAGAAGGCACGTTCACAGCGAGATGACAGACTTCAGAATGGCTGTATGTTACCAAAGGGAGGACGACTTGTTTATCACAATGTTAGCTGATGAAAAACAAATTATGCAACCCTATCCTCCAGTCTCCGTGGTGTAGTGGTAAGACACTCGCCTGGCGTTCCGCGAGCTCTTTGTCATGGGTTCGTATCCTGACCGGGGAGGATTTACTGGGCGCAAATCCTTAACTGTAGCCTCTGTTTAACGCAACAGTAAAATGTGTACTTGGTTGTAACAACGATTCTTCGCGGCGGGGATCGTATTCCAGGGACCTGCCCGAAACGCTACGCGTACTAGAGGCTGTACAAGAATGTAACAACTCTTGTATATATCTCAAACAAAAAAGTATTTATTGTAACTATTTGGGTAAAAGTACCAATGTGTAGTGCTGGACCAGTAAACCCCTTTTGGTACAATTAGTTTTATTGTACAGAAAAAAATAATCCTAAAACCAAACTTAAATGTTCCTAGGCCTTGTATAGCACATACATATATTAAGACAGCATTTATTATTCCTTGGATTGCTAGGAGAGGTTAGGTTATGTTAGGTTAGATATTATATTTATGTTGCGGTTAGGTTAGGTTAGGTTAGGTTAGGTTAGGTTAGGTTATGTTAGGTTAGATATTATATTTATGTTGCGGTTAAAAAATTCCTGTTTGTCCAAATTACATAATTCAAAAGTCAACTTTCTGGAGGTCCATCACTGCATATTTGTACCTTCGACCCAATAGTTACTGTAGGTACTTTCATTTTAGGACAGGCGGAATTATGTGGGTAAACGGTGGAGAACTGCAAGAAACTACGGTATAACTTGAAAGAATGATCCAATAAGTGGCTAGTAGAGTACAACTCAAGCAAGTGTAAAATAATGAAGGTGGGATGCAGGGAACATCCCTGGAAACACAAACCGAAACTGTCTCTATTTTCCGCTTGTTATAACTTGTAATAAAGTTGTTACATCTTGGCTTAATTTAACGTGTTTATGACGTATTAGAACGTTGTTACAACTTGCTATATTGGTTGTTATAACTGGTTAGATGTTAAAATTTGTTCGAACGTTGTACCAACGTCGTAGTTTCGGTGTGTGTTTGGCGGGATGGCGTCAGAGACAAGGTACCTCCTTGAATAAACTCTGTGGGACTGACATTACACCGTACCTTTCACCAGAATCTCACACATTAAATGGCTTTTTCCAAATAAGTACATAGGCCTATGCAAAGTTGGTTAACATTAGAACTGCCTTTTAGAAATTTTAATAAGGAATCACCGAGATCTTTATATTCCACATAAGGTTCGAAAAACCTCTGAAGAAGATTCGCGAAACCCCAATTGAAAAACACAAGCCTAAAGTATCGAACAAATTTATATATATATTGAATTACGTGAATCATATCACACGAAGCAAATAACATTCACTAATTTTGTCAAAAAATATACACACCCACTATATATATATATATATATATATATGCACACGTGTACATTAATCCCCCCTATCAACCAGATATAAATACTATGTAAACTAAAACAAAATATTTTATCATGAAAACATTTTGTGATACTTTAAAATATAAAAAAAAATTATATATAGTAAGAAAAACGTGCATAATAACATTAACATGCTATATCTTCATATATAAAAGTGAAAATCAAAGCACACCAAAAATAAATACATTTCTAGATGGGAAGATATTCACTTTGACGAAATATATTTTCCTAGTGAAGGAATAAAGCAGCGAACATTAGCATTACCATTAAGGAGCGATCAATCTTGTTAGACACAAGAGCCTCAAGATGCTCCCCAAGTTACCCCGAGGGACTGTTGCTGGAGGAACTGATCGATCTCAACACCCCGAGGGACTGTTGCTGGAGGAACTGATCGATCTCAACACCCCGAGGGACTGTTGCTGGGGGAACTGATCGATCTCAACACCCCGAGGGACTGTTGCTGGGGGAACTGATCGATCTCAACACCCGAGGGACTGTTGCTGGAGGAACTGATCGATCTCAACACCCCGAGGGACTGTTGCTGGGGGAACTGATCGATCTCAACACCCGAGGGACTGCTGCCGTTGGAACTGATCGATCTCAACACCCGAGGGACTGCTACCGTTGGAACTGATCGATCTCAACACCCGAGGGACTGTTGCTGGGAAAACTGATCGATCTCAACACCCGAACAAAATAATGAATATAAATTTAACAATTCCTTCATATGGAAACCATAATGGTATGAATTATATATATATATGTATTCCTTGGTATGTATGGAAACCAAGGAAGGAAAAACCAGTGTGTGGAAGAATAAATACAAAAAAAAAAAAAAGGCTTCGAGAACTGTGGCTTTTAGACTATATTGCTGTGTCTTGCTGTTTCTTAAGTTCAGGAGGATGCGTTTTCTTATTTAAAATTTGGTTTTGTGGGATATTGGCTCCTCGATATGAGCTTTTTTGTATAATATTTGCTATTTTCTTTGCTTATCTTCGTCTCCTAATTTTACCCATGAATAAACGAAAAACCCAAAACAAATTTTATATATACACACACACACACACACATATATATATATATATAAATATATATATATATATATATATGTCGTACCTAGTAGCCAGAACTCACTTCTCAGCCTACTATGCAAGGCCCAATTTGCCTAATAAGCCAAGTTTTCATGAATTAATTGTTTTTCGACTACCTAACCTACCTAACCTAACCTAACCTATAAAGATAGGTTAGGTTAGGTTAGGTAGGGTTGGTTAGGTTCGGTCATATATCTACGTTAATTTAAACTCCAATAAAAAAAATTGACCTCATACATAATGAAATGGTTAGATTTATCATTTCATAAGAAAAAAATTAGAGAAAATATATTAATTCAGGAAAACTTGGCTTATTAGGCAAATCGGGCCTTGCATAGTAGGCCGATAAGTGCGTTCTGGCTATTAGGTACGACATATATATATATATATATATATATATAGATAGATAGATAGATAGATAGATCAAAAACCACTTACGAAACCAGTCCATCTTTCCTTATTTCTGAGCGGCTATAGTTAGATTTTGGAAACAAGTTTCAGTGTTTAAATTTATGCCCAGGATTCGTATACGTGGTTGCGTGAATGCTTGATAAATCCTGGCGCTGGGTGATAAGTCACACGTGTTTACACCTGCAAGGTATACACACCTGCAAGGTATACACACCTGCAAGGTATGTTAAAACAGCGGGTTAATATAACAAAGAGTACCCCCTGGCCACATCACCTGCACACCCCACACATTATCTGCGTCTCTGCACTGTATTACATTTTATTAGTTACTTCGGGTAATAGTCTTCAGTTATGTTGCATTATATGTTATCGTGGGATTTCTTGTGTCCCGTATTTACTAATTTAATTTTAAATATTTATCTTTGTATTCGTCTCCGATACTCGGGGGAAACTTCCAGCCAAAGGTTTACTTTTCTCATCAGGTAATGGGTCGGTGTGCTTGGGACGAGCAGAGCGGACCAGCTTCAGTCAAGTGAGTGCTGGGGTTCAGTGGTTCCAGCTTCAGCCAGGGAGTGCTGGGGTTCCCTGTTTCCAGCTTCAGCCAGGGAGCGATGGGGTTCAGTGCTTCCAGCTTCAGCAAGGGAGCGATGGGGTTCAGTGCTTCCAGCTTCAGCCAGGGAGCGATGGGGTTCAGTGGTTCCAGCTTCAGCCATGGAGTGCTGGGGTTCCCAGTTTCCAGCTTCAGCCAGGGAGCGATGGGGTTCAGTGCTTCCAGCTTCCAGCTTCAGCCAGGGAGTGCTGGGGTTCAGTGCTTCTAGCTTCAGCCATTGAGCAATGGGGTTCAGTGGTTCCAGCTTCATCCAGGGAGCGATGGGGTTCCCAGCTTCCAGCTTCAGCCAGGGAGAGATGGGGTTCAGTGGTTCCAGCTTCAGCCAGGGAGTGCTGGGGTTCAGTGGTTCCAGCTTCAGCCAGGTAACGCTGGGGGTTCAATGTTTCTTAACTGTTATACCTTCCAATTCGCCCAACTTAACATAGCCCGTCCTCATCAGAAAAGGCTAAGTACTCGTTACTCCAACCGCCACACCCGCTTTATGAATTAAAAACACTTTTAAACAAAACTTACAACTGACTATCTTTGACACTTTCTCGAACAGCGGTTAACTTACGTTCTGCGCTCGAATCGCACCTCTCTAAATCACGTCCTGCAACTGCAAATAATTGACCAAAATAAATGAACACCTAACCTAAACCTACGCCAAATTATACGTAACATTTTAAAATATAAACATACTAATTTGTATACAGTTTGAGAAAACTCGACGAGGGCTACGCAGTTCGTTAAGATTGATGAATGTGTCTTTGGTGTTGGCCACAGTTTAGACGACCCTAGCATGAAGGACAAGACCCGGATTCACGAAGCAGTTACGCAAGCACTTACGACCCTGTACATCTTTTCTCAATCTTTGGCGGCTTTGTTTACAATTATTATACAGTTAATGAGCTCCGAATCACCAGAAGGCTGTTTTTTAACAATAACAACAGTTAATTGGGAAGTTTTCATGCTTGTAAACTGTTTAATAAATGTAGTCAAAGCCGTCAAAGATTGAGGAAAGATGTACACGTTCGTAAGTACTTGCGTAACTGCTTTATAAATCCGGGTCCTGGTGCCAGATTCACGAAGCATTTACGCAAGCACTTACGAACCTTTACATCTTTTCTCAATCTTTGGCGGCTTTGTTTACAATTATTAAACAGTTAATGAGCTCCGAATCACCAGAAGGCTGTTTTTTTTAACAATAACAACAGTTGATTGAGACGTTTTCATGCTTGTAAACTGTTTAATAAATGTAACCAAAGCCGTCAAAGATTGAGGAAAGATGTACACGTTCGTAAGTACTTGCGTAACTTTTTATACAGGGAGGATCTTACCTAATACACTGACATATTTTTGTGTTATAAACCGTCGTTTGTTACTGATAATTAGGAGGAGTTTCATGGGAGGATTTTTATATCCCCCAAGCCTCCAGGACCATCACCTCGTTCCTCCATTTACTAGATAATGTAAGTTTTAGAATTTGCCAAATTCAATTTCAATTATTTGTAGTTGGACTGGTTGATAAAAAAAATCGTTAGCACATATGAAGTTCGGATTCTACGTTTTACAATGAATTCATTTACTAATCGATTTGTTATGTACATTGTGGTAATTTACTTATAGAGGACCTGAATTTACTGCTCACAACTGCGGCAAAATATATATAATTAAATGTATAAAATTCCAGGTGTTGAATTTGTGAACTAGAAAAGCTATTTAATATATCATAAGTCTTACTACAAGATGCCGCCAAAAGTTATCACAAATGCTGCCAAAATGAATCGCTGTAGTAATGCCAAATTGGTTTATATCTACTTTCCACGAAAGAGCTCTCAGTATACTCTCTAAATGATGATTACTACAAATAATAATAATCATTTTATTACAGAATCAGTAACTATATTTATGTGTGATATAAGGTAAGAGTACATACCCATACATAAGGTAAGAGTACATACCCATACATAAGGTAAGAGTACATACCCATACATAAGGTAAGAGTACATACCCATACATAAGGTAAGAGTACATACCCATACATAAGGTAAGAGTACATACCCATACATAAGGTAAGAGTACATACCCATACATAAGGTAAGAGTACGTTTCTGCCCGAAACGCTGCGCGTACTAGTGGCTTTACAAGATTGTAATTACTATGCTATGTATCCTCACAATCCCAATGTACCTTCTTGTATATATATAAATAAATAATAAATAAATAACACGATTGACGAGCTCATCATCCCATTAGTTCGCTAAATACCTCTTAGCATTTCGCTAATCACCCCAGAACATTAATAAATTACCATCCACACCTCGCTGATTATCCCCAGTGTATATATATAAATATTCTCTACTCACATCACTAAGTTAAGTACCCAAGGACATCGTTTATCACACTCATAACCTTCCTCTTCAGCCCCAACACAGCTAATCACCACAGCGCACTGCTAATCGCCCCAACAAATCCCTAATCGACTTAGCGCAACATTAATTTCCACAACCTGTAACTAATCACCACAGCATGTGATAAAAATATTCTTCCCGATCTCCTTAAAAATCCCAGGATTTCTTATCGTCGGCGAAATTAGCCATTCATAAAGGTAAAGTGCTCTATATTTCCTCAATGGAAGCATACACTGGAGAGAGAGAGAGAGAGAGAGAGAGAGAGAGAGAGAGAGAGAGAGAGAGAGAGAGAGAGAGAGAGAGAGAGAGAGAGAGAGAGAGAGAGAGAGAGAGAGACAAAGAGAGAGACAGAGAGAGAGACAGAGAGAGAGAGAGAGAGAGAGAGAGAGAGAGAGAGAGAGAGAGAGAGAGAGAGAGAGAGAGAGAGAGAGAGAGAGAGAGAGAGAGAGAGAGAGACAGAGAGAGACAGAGAGAGAGAGAGAGAGAGAGAGAGAGAGAGAGAGAGAGAGAGAGAGAGAGAGAGAGAGAGAGACAGAGAGAGAGAGAGAGAGAGAGAGAGAGAGAGAGAGAGAGAGAGAGAGAGAGAGAGAGAGAGAGAGAGAGAGAGAGAGAGAGAGAGAGAGAGAGAGAGAGAGAGAGAGAGCCAGCCAGCCCAGGGCATATCTTGATACACGAGCGTAGCTTGAAGACACAATAGGCTCTACGTTATACCCGCCCGCTCCATATATTATATGCACATGAACACCAGCCTAACCCTCCCTCCCTCCACACACACCGGAACACACCAGGGTCATAGCAAACAACGCCTTGAAGCTAGGATCATAAACAAGTACATATAAGGAACTCTATAAATCAGTTTAACACCAAGGAATGAGTATATCAGATGAGAAGCAATTTGAAAATACCATTACTAACAAAATCTTAATCTTAAAAAAAATAAACTAGTAGAGTTCTATGATAAAATGACTGGAATTAGGCATGAAATGGAAGGATGGGTGGATTGTTCATTACTAGACTGTCATAAAGCCCTCGACACCATCCCTGACTGGAGCCTAGAAGACCATCTCAGCCTCAATACGGCACAGTAAACAACCCGCTTTAATAACACCACATTATCCTTCACACAAATATAACACCACATTATCCTTCACACAAATATAACATCTACCAGGAACAAACAGTTCCAAGTAGCACGGGCTATGGTAAGCCCGTAGATGTATCTTCAAATTGGGAGATTACTTATATCGCAAGAGCTGGAGTTCGTGTCACTAGACGAGGATGGCCATACCTTAAACAAGAGCGAAAACTCGTAGCTGAGTGAAGACACTCAAAATAATCTATAATTCAACACCGTAACAAAGTAAAAAAAAAAAAAAATACACGTGATGACATGGGAGGAGGAAGGAGGAGGGTAGGGGGGGGGAAGGGAAGGGAGGGAATTATCAGGGGAAAGTGCCAAGCCATTACGACTATACAGCACTTGGAAGGGGTCAGGATATGGATTTGAGATGGGACAGAGGAAAGGAATGGTGTCCAACCACTTGGACGGTCGGGGATTGAACGCCGACCTGCATGAAGGGAGACCGTCGCTCTACCATCCATCCCAAGTGGTTCGTGGGATAAATAAATAGCGAGATACAAGACAAAATTGTTTCAACAAACTAATTAATATACAAAACAAATATCAATAAATCTGGGTCTCAGTCCTTACGAAGCATGACAATACGACCGTTATAAAATGTTAACATCGTGTGAAAAGAAAACAAGAGAGAGAGAGAGAAAAAACGAGGTAAACCCAAGTGCCTGAAGGAGATATGTTGGTCTACACCACCTGTGAGTGAAGCGTATGAAGCCTCACTCTCTCTATACTCGCGCCCTCTGAACACTCTTTCTTCCTTATTCTGTTTCAATGTAGTCATTTGTAAATATTTTTTGGTGTTATACTTCACATATAATAATCTCCATGCCGTAAATCTCTGCAAATTTGTGATATTGTCCAATATCTCTCTTATGTCTGTAGGAGAGACATACCAGCCGTCCTCTTTAAGATAACTTGTAGGACAGGATATACACCGTCCTTTATGCAGGCGATGAGTCACAATAACGTGGCTGAAGTATGTTGACCAGACCACACACTAGAAATTGAAGGGACGACGACATTTCGGTCCGTCCTGGACCATTCTCAAGTCGATTGTCGACCGTCCTTTATATAAGGTTTGTGTGTATATGATAAAACAACAATCCGTCCATTATATGATGTTTGTGGAACATAACCTTTGGTTGTCTATTAACAGTTTTAACAGGAAGCTTGTGTATATGTATGCTTTAGGCTTGTAAAGCCTAAAGCTTTACATATACATATATAAAGCTTGATCTTCCCCCACGAAGGTCGAGCTACTGTCCCTGCCCAGAATGCAATCCTTTAACAGTTGCTTAACTTTCAGATTTTAATAGAGGCATTAGGTGAAGGGAAACGTGCCCAAATGCTTCTGTTCCGCCATGGAATCGAACCCGAGATCCCTGAGTGTGAGTTCACACACACTCCCCCACTGTCCTCCCACCACTCCCCTACGTCACCTCAGCAGACATAAACCAAAAATGCTTAATTTTCTTATTAATAAACATGATTTATATATGTACACAATTTCTAGCGTTACGTTCCTCGACAGCTGAACGTGAAAAAACTAGCTCTTCATTACGGAAGGTAATTAAATCCCTGGCGAATGTTCTGCAGCTGGAGCACTGGTCCCATCTTTTAAGTGTGTGTTGCCCTCGAGTGAACAATGTTATACCTATTTGTATCTTAATTTTCCATAAGAGGACAGGTTGAGAGGCACCGCTAGCGCGCACACGCTTCGTGTCGGGAGTTACGACTCCCGATGCAGGCGACGAGTCACAATAAAGTAAGTAAAAGTAAAGTAAAAGGCTAAAGTAAGTTGACCAGACCACACACTAGAAGGTGAAGGGACAACGACGTTTCGGTCCGTCCTGAACCATTCTCAAGTCGATGGTCCAGGACGGACCGAAACGTCGTCGTCCCTTCACCTTCTAGTATGTGGTCTGGTCAACTTACGACTCCCGACGTGTAAGACTCCAGACGTTTTGGTATCGGACGTCTTGGCTCTGAGGCCGGATTCAGAAAATAAGATTTTGTTCTCCGCAGACTCTGACTGACTGGTAAGTTCTCATACGAAAGCAACCAGACGCTTTGACCAAATAGTATCTACGGGCTCACCATAGCCCGTGCTACTTGGAATTGTTTGTTCCAAGTAGCGAATCTTTAACAACAACAAGCTTTGACCACGGCCAGTATGATTAAAGCCGTCTTGGCCACAGAGGCTTTGGAAACGAACGTTTTGGCAATGAATCATGTATTCATTGTTTTGCTCAAGGACAGTCTAAGATCCGTATTATTAATAAGGTTATTATTATTTATTTTTATTATCATCCCTTCAACCATGACCTCCAGCTGGTCAATGTTAAATGTGAAACTGCAAAGTGCAGATTTCCGAGTAAAATTGTAAGTTGATGGAGCGCTTGCCCTTATTCACATTACTTCATACATGTGCATTAGCTGTAAAACAAATGATAGTTGCAAGTTACATTCATACTACTCTGTTCTCTAATTCGCGAATTTGCAAAATTGTTCTTTAATCCACTTACATTTTCGTTAATTCCTCTCTCTCTCTCTCTCTCTCTCTCTCTCTCCCTCTCTCTCTCTCTCCCTCTCTCTCTCTCTCTCTCTCTCTCTCTCTCTCTCTCTCTCTCAGCTTCTACCTGCCAGCATCTGCACTTCTCTCATTTAACATTCTGACTCGCACCTGTGCTTCTCCTCACCTAAAATATTCAACACGACACACCACTGGAACGTAAACTATCTTTTCCGTCGTCTCATTATTATCCTCTTCCTTTCCTGCTGTCTTTCATACGTTGAGGTTAATTCATATTTTGCTGACCAGTTCCTCCTCTTCTACGCTATTCGCCCCACTTGTCTCCGCCCTCCATCACTCACCTGCACGTATGGCAAATGATATTCTTTCAAAGCGTCTGTTTGTGTATGGCGCGCCTGTTGCAACAATGGAGGACGGTCGGTGCCTCTCTATGGATCCCTTTGTTTTCTCAACTAGATACTTTCCCCTCGCAGTAAGAACCTTCTCTACCATACTGCTCTACACTCTACATTTACAGCACACACTATTTGTTTATATCTTCATCCACCAATTCCATTTGTCTATTCAACATCGATATTTCAGTTTTCTTGCCACCTCCAATGCCCAATCAACTGGACTGTTTCTACCTACAGGCTTGCTTCTAGCAGGTTAGCGTTCAATCCCCGACGGTCCAAGTGGTTGGGTACCATTCCTTTTCTCTATCCTATCCCAAATATTTATCCTCATATCCCTTCCAAGTGCTATATAGCCGTAATGGTTCAGCGCTATCTCCTGATAATTACCGTACCTTTCCACCTCCAACTTCTCCGATGGCCTTTGTAATATTCCGACATTTTTATCTTGTGCAAAAATAGAAAGTTGCCAATTTCCGTTTACGTTCTCCAAAGCTTTGCCAAGAGAGAGAGAGAGAGAGAGAGAGAGAGAGAGAGAGAGAGAGAGAGAGAGAGAGAGAGAGAGAGAGAGAGAGAGAGAGAGAGAGAGAGAGAGAGAGAGACAGAGAGACAGAGACATAGAGAGAGACATAGAGAGAGACAGAGACACAGACATAGAGAGAGACAGAGAGACAGACATAGAGAGAGAGAGAGAGAGAGAGAGAGAGAGAGAGAGAGAGAGAGAGAGAGAGAGAGAGAGAGAGAGAGAGAGAGAGAGAGAGAGAGAGAGAGAGAGAGAGAGAGAGAGAGACAGAGACAGAGAGACAGAGAGAGACAGAGAGAGAGAGAGGCTGACGTAGCATCTCTTCAGTAAAATGCCTTCACATACATCTTGCCTGAGTGTGCAAGCTTTTGTCTAACCACGCAGCATCCTCCCTCTTCACGCTGACAGTAACCAGCTTTATCTTTTATGCTTCACATTGCACACTTTTCTCGACATTTTCATATAGCATGTGGTCGCCCTTGAAACCTCATTAGTGAGAGCATCATGCACTTACAAAATACTCTGCTCCCCCTTCACCCACACATCCTCATAATTTGGTCTAACATATTAATTAGATATGCATGCCTGACGAAGACATACTTCATCTAATCTTACAGCAATAACGCCTTATCCTTCTTATTGAATGACAGTGAACTTTATATTAGAGTTGTAAAATCTTCTTCAAAATCATTTTCCTTTGTTATTTTCTGTCTTACACTGTTGGGTGTGTATTGGTGGGGTTTAGGCCTCAGGCCAGGTACTGGAGCCGGTTAGTAGCTTATTCTGTACTAATCAGAACATGATTTACCGATGGAAACAGTGAATGGAAAATGCTCAATCGCCCTACCGTGCCAGGATTCGAACCTATTTCTGGCTGGCGAGGCGAATATGCTGATCACTAGACCACTGAGTGCCCCTCTACACTGTGTGGTTGCCAGTATTTTTATATCTTGGATTATACGCGTATTTTCTCCCATATTCCCCTCCGTCTCCCTGTTGTAGACATCGTGTGACGCCTCCAGGGTAGTGATGACCAGCCGTCACGCTGGTAGACTTTACAAGTCATGTTTCACAATATTAACATATATAATACTGGATTAACAAATGAACAAATCCACAAGGGCCGTGACGAGGATTCGAACCTGCGTCCGGGAGCATCCCAGACACTGCCTTAATGGACTGAGCTACGACAGGGTTAATCAGTCGATTAAGGCAGTGTCTGGGATGCTCCCGGACGCAGGTTCGAATCCTCGTCACGGCCCTTGTGGATTTGTTCATTTGATGCATCACGTTAGTGTGATCTCTGTGTGTAATACTGGATTACCTACTGGTCTCTGCAGGAAACGTATCAGCTTGGGTACACACATCGAAGAATTAATACCAACTGAAGGTCAATTTTGTATTTTTATTACAAATAAAAATGCTTAAACATTGACATAACATAGTCAACAGTCAGAATCTCCTTGTGGAGATTC
>NC_091179.1:14250563-14295563 GCF_040958095.1 Procambarus clarkii
CAAATCCAGCAGGTGAAATAGGGACTTTAAGTCGTGCCAAGAGGACTGAACTACAAACTCTTGCACATGAGTATCAACTAGAAGTTCCCTATCAAGCCAACAAAAATGACCTACACAACCTGTTGCTGGATTACTATTTAGAGCAAGGTAAGATAGACTCTGAAACTCATGAAACTTACTATATTGCAGAGAAAACTGACTTGGCTACGATGAAACTTAAACTAGAGCTGGCCAAGATTGAACGTGAGCAGCAAAGAGAAGCAGCTGCCATACGAAGAGAAGAACAAGAACGCGAAGCTGCTTTGAGGAGGGAAGAACAAGAACGAGAAATCACCCTCAGAGAACGTGAAGCTGCCTTGAGGAGAGAAGAACACGAACGCGAGGTCGCATTACTCCGTGAACGTGAAAGAGTACAGCTTGAAACCAAACAACGCGAGTTGGAAATGCAACGTGAACATGACAAGCAACAAGCGACTCTGGCTCTTGAGTGTCGTCAACGGGAATACACGTTGGAAACTTCACACCTCGCTCAACGCCAGCAAGCTACTGCCAATCTTCCCGTCAGTTTTAATATATCACATGCAAGTAAGTTAATGCCATCCTTTGTAGAAGCAGAAGTTGATGTGTTCTTTACCACCTTTGAAACCCTTGCTAATCAACTCAGTTGGCCTGTCGACCAATGGGCAACACTTCTCAGAGTCCATCTTACAGGTAGAGCTGCAGTCACACTCAGTACTTTGGCGTCTGAGAATGACTACTACACTCTGAAACAAGCAGTGTTAGACGCCTACCTACTTTCCACCGAAAGTTATAGAAGGAAATTCCGTGACCACCTGAAGGCAAGTACCACTACCTTCCTCGAGTTTGCTAACACGAAACGGAGGTATTTCATGAAATGGCTGGAAGCAGCACATGTCTCTACTTTTACAGAACTCGTGAACCTGATGCTTGTTGAAGAATTCTTGAGACGTGTGCCGCCTCCTGTCCGCCTCTACTTAGCAGATAAAGAAGAAACCGACTACCTGAAGTGTGCTAAGTCGGCTGACACTTACAGCCTCATCCACCGGCTGACACCTGAACCATCCTCCAGTAAGAAGTCGTGGTACAGTTACGAGAAGGTGAGCCCCGATCAAGCTGGTTCACAACTGTACTGCAAGTATTGTAGACTCTATGGACATACCATAGACAAGTGTGGTAAGTCTCAATACAAGGGATCCACTGACCAACAACGACCCAAACCAACTCCTCCTAAGTCCGGTAAGCCTGTGATGAATGTTGGTGTTGATGTTAATGATCTTTCTCTTTTCAGTAACCACCTGTATACTGGAACTGTCTCTGCCAACGGTTCAAATCCGGAGGGACGTTTCAAATTGAAGATCTTGAGGGACACAGCGGCTCTACAATCGATCATCTTGAAGTCGGCTGTGCCCAACATAGTCTACACCGGGGAAACGGTCTTCATCACTGACCTCACTGCTACTACTCCATACCCTCTCGCCAGAGTCCACCTGGATTGTCCCTACGTGAACGGGGAAGTCCAAGTCGCCGTCAGGGAAAAGCCTTTTCCCATGCCTGGAGTGCAACTTCTCCTAGGCAACGACTTGGCAGAAGACCTGCAACCAACCAACCTGATCGTCATGGACAAACCCCAGGTGTGTAACTCTGTGCCAAGTAACCCTATTCTTGAGTATGTTCCAGCAGAGGTTCAAGAGAGTGAAGTTTCTCCTCCGGTTCTCGTGACCACCCGTGCACAAGCCGCACGTCCACAGCCAGCTGACTCTACTGCTACCGCTGTCCCTCAAGACCCTCAGAAACTACCCCCGCATCTGACCAAGTTGGAGTTCCGTAAGTTGCAGAGGGAAGATCTTACTTTAACACCATTGTTTTTCCAGGCTGAGACTCAACCCGACAGTATTCCTGGGTTCTTCCTAGAGAACGACTTGCTCTACCGCCGATATAGACCCAGTAAACTGAAGGAGGAGGACGATTGGGCCAACACCGAACAACTTGTGATTCCCACCAGCCTGCGGCCCACTATTCTACACCTGGCCCACGGATCATTCTCCCACTACGGCTTCAACAAGACTTACCATGGGATTCGTCAAGACTACTACTGGCCAGGTATGGTAAATAACGTCAAACAGTACGTAAAACAGTGTCATACATGTCAGATGGCAGGCAAACCGAACGTCTCCATTCCCAGAGCACCACTGATTCCCATACAGGTGCCTGCGGAACCTTTCCACAGACTCATAATAGACTGTGTTGGTCCTTTACCTCGGACCAGTTCAGGTAACGCCTACATCCTAACCATCCTGTGTCCTACCACCAGATTTCCCATAGCAGTTCCAGTGAAGAACATCACGGCTGCTACGGTTATCAAACATCTACTGAAGATCTTCACTCAATACGGATTTCCCAGGGAGATTCAAAGTGACTGTGGCACCAACTTCACCAGTGATCTCTTCAAAAGAACACTGGAGGAGTTCAACATCAAACAGGTATTGTCCAGCCCCTATCATCCTGCTTCACAGGGTTCTCTTGAACGTAGTCATCAGACCATCAAAGCACTCTTGAAAAAGTTTTGTAGTGAAACCTCAAAGGATTGGGATAAGCAGATTGACCTAATAATGTGTATTTTCAGAAGTCTCCCCAATGAGTCCCTAGGAGTATCTCCTTATGAGATGCTCTACGGCCGTAAGTGCCGTACTCCCCTTAAGGCTTTCAAAGACTCTCTCAGAGATGCCACCTTCAGTGAGCATCAGAATGTGCCCCAGTTTCTTCAAAACCTTCAGCACATTCTAGAGAGAGTCCACCGCTTTGCCCCTGATAATCTATTGAAAGCCCAGGTGAGAATGAAGACTCATTACGACCAGACCAGCAAAGTAAGAAAATTCAAGCCGGGAGACTTCGTCCTTGCTTATTTCCCTATCCCAGGTTCACCTTTACAAAACAGATTTTCAGGACCCTACTGCGTCAAAGAGTGCAGGAATAATAATAATTATGTGATAGAGACTCCAGATAGGCGGCGGAAGACCCAGCTGTGCCACGTCAACCTCCTGAAGCAATATAATGGTACTCCTCCCACTGTCTTGACTAATTATTCCACATTCACAGAACCCTACATCCACAGTGAGACCTTCCCAGCTTCTCCTCCCGAAAGCACTGACAAGGAGTCAGCGCTTTCTAATTCCGAAATCCTTAATGATCTTCCCAAATACTTTCAGGATAATCATAGTGCACCTCTCGTCAAGATCTTCAGAGAACATCAAGAGTTGTTCAGAGATGATCCCCAAGAGTGTAATGTTACCCAGCACGACATCCAACTGCTCCCCGACACCCGGCCGATTCGTCAACCCTTCTACCGAATCAGCCCGAGCAAGAAGGAAGTCATGCGTGCTGAGGTGCAATACCTCTTGGATCATGGACTGGCTACACCTTGTGAGTCCCCCTGGGCCTCACCTTGTATCTTGGTGCCCAAACCCCAAGGTAAGGTGCGGTTGTGCACTGACTATCGAAAACTGAACTCTGTCACTGTCAAGGATGCTTACCCCTTGCCAAGGATAGATGACATCCTTGATGCCATTGGTAGTGCCCAGTACTTGTCCCAAGTGGACTTGCTTAAGGGGTACTATCAAGTGTGTCTAACGGAGCGCGCTAAAGAGATATCTGCCTTCATCACTCCTTTTGGACTTTTCAGATATGAACGCCTTCCTTTCGGACTATGTAATGCCCCGGCCACCTTTCAAAGAGCTGTCAACCGTGTCATCCAGGGCTTGGATAACACATACGCCTACCTGGACGATATCGTCGTAGCCTCCAACTCCTGGAGTGAACATCTGCTCCAGCTGCGACGTCTGTTCTCCAAGCTCCTGACAGCCGGCCTCACCATCAACCTGGGCAAGTCCACTTTCGCGAAAGGTAAAGTGCGTTATCTGGGTCATGTTATTGGGAGTGGCAGCATAGCTCCGTTAGACTCACACACTCAAGCCATCCTACAGTATCCACAGCCTACCACCAGGAAGCAGCTCCTGCGCTTCCTTGGTCTTGCCTCTTACTACCGTAGGTTTGTGAGGAATTTCAGTACAGTCGCCACACCTCTAATTCTATTAACCAGTCCCAAGCAACGGTATAATTGGACCATGCAGCAAACCGTTGCTTTCGAACAACTCAAATTCCTCCTCTGTTCTAACCCCATTCTCGCCTCTCCAGATATCACCAAGCCTTTCGTCCTTCATGTCGACGCCAGTGGTACCGGCGTTGGTGGTGTCCTGATGCAACAACGAGGCGAGGAGGTTCTACCTGTCAGCTACTACAGCTACAAACTGAAACCACACCAGAGGAACTACAGCACAATTGAAAAGGAGCTACTATCCATCGTCCTGAACCTCCAACACTTCGCTCCGTACCTACAAGGCGCCAGGTCTACCACCATCTTCTCAGACCACAACCCTCTCCGCTTCCTACATCAAGCCCAATTCACCAACCAGCGTCTTCTACGATGGGCTCTGTATTTACAAGACTTCAACCTGGAGATCCGCTATATCAAGGGTTCTGACAACACCATAGCCGATGCCCTCTCCAGAGTTTATGAAGTAGAAGCGACTCCATCCATTACTCCACCACATAACGACGTACTTCTTCCAGAACCGCAGGCTTCGGGGGAGAGTTGTGACGATAATCTCCTTCAAGAGATTGAGCCTGCTCTTCCCTCCAAAATTACGTCTTCACAATTATATAAAAAGACTATGGAAGAAATGTCCAACAACGACAACAACACCAGCACCAGCAAGGCTTGCAAGGGTGAGCAGAAACGTATGCAGCCCGCCACCTGTTCGGACCCAAATCACCAAACTACCCGTTGATCGCTACGGCTCCGCTGATTGGTCGCCGGTCTGGCTGCACCTGCACTCGCCCCCCAATACTACCCGATGTCTGGGGTCGCCCCAACATCAGTCTTCAGAATGTTCCGTGCTTTCGTAGCCAGCACTCCTCCCAGCTAGACGTTAGCGTGTACTGAGAGAGGTGGTGGCTTTAAGCCAATATTCCAGCACCTCCCACTTACCTTTGTGTTGCACTTCTTGTTATTTTGCCTTAACGTAACTTATCATTGTGTCATTTAAGTATTCTTATTATTTTGATTCATTGATTTTATTATAAGAATTTGTTTGTGCATTATTTTCATGTTTTGATTTATTTAACGTAATTAAAATTTCATTGTTAAAGTTTACTTGTGTTTTGTGTGTCTTCTCCTTACCTTACCACAGACGAAGTTCCAGTTTTTCTATTTTTTTTATAACTATGTGACGAGGCCATACCCCTAGCCTTAAACAGCCGAACACCAACGCGTTACCGTCACAATATATATATATATATATATATATATATATATATATATATTATTAATTTTTTTAATAATCGTCAAAGGAAATTGTCCTCATTCAATAATATTTCCTTTATTTTCCGTCAATTGTATACATCAGAATATTTGCTATTAACTAGCAGTCAGTCTGTAGAGGACTGGAGCGCTCCAGGCACCTCGGACACCTCCACATTCATGAAATGTGTCAACGAACCTTAATAACACAGCTACGCTGCTACACATCTCCCAGTTACTACAGTTCCAAGCTATTTGCGTAGCGTTGGTGGAGCGTCCGTACCTCCCGCTCGTCGAGTTATAAACTCGTTCAGGCTTCCCTGGTCAATAATTTGTCATACAGCCGGTTGAAATGCTGCTAAATATAATGTTATAAAGAGAAGTAGGACGAAACAATAGGTCAGTGAGGCAGGTGGCCGGTGATGATAGACTGCTCTTGCCTGTCACGTTTCACTAGAACGTTTCAGTGTTGGACTTTTTTGTTTGGAACCTTCCAAACGTTTGTTTTGAATCGACAACATTGTTTTGTCGTGGACGATTTTGCCTGAAACGTTTTAGCGTGCAATGGTCCTAACAAGCGTTGATTTGCCTGAAACGTTTGGACATTGACCATTTTAGCCTCAATTTTATTTTTAATCCAAACAATTGTAAACAATAACTTTACAATTGTTTTAGCACATTTTAATCCAAGTAATTGTAAACAATAACTTTTAATCTTATATCGAAACTTTTTATAAACCCCTCTTCCTCTCCCAATAACACACACACAGTGGGTGTTTTATTGGGTATACTACATGGTACATGGTATGTTTGTACATGGTACATGTAATAATGTGTAGACCACTACATGGTATGGACTACACAGTGTAGCCTGACTCTGTGGTACAGCGGTCAGCACGGCTGCCTCAAAAGTGGCAGACTCGGGTTCAACTCCTGACGGGGCCTTTTTTTAAACAAGTTAGGTGAGAAGGTGGTGGCGGTCAAAACAGTCAGTAATATCAATGCGTTATATGACAAAGAGTGCTGGGAAGACGGGACACCATGAGCGTAGCTCTCATCCTGTAACTACACTTAGGTAATTACACACACATATCACTGTATACTGCCTATGTGAGGCCAGTCTTAGGGTATGCCGACAGTATATCTTGTATATCTTGAGTATATCTTGGAGCCCCATCTAAAAAAAACCCATAAGGAAAACCTGACGACGTTAAAAAGGAGAGGGGAGACATGATTCAGACGTATGAAATACTTCGAGGGATTGACAGGGTGGAAACAGAAGAATTATTTACAATGAAGAACAAAGGGGCACGGATGGACGCTTGAGACTCAGATGTGTCATAGGGATGTTAGAAGATTTTCCTTATGGGTAAGGGTAGAGAATATATGGAATGACCTAAAGGAGCAGATTGTAGAGGCAAACTCCATTCATAACTTTAAAAGCAGGTATAATAGGGAAATAGGCCAGGAGTCATTGCATTAGACAGCCATCGGCTAGAAAAATGGGGTTCAAGAGCTGGAACGCGATTGTGCAGGAACAAATACCTGAGTACACACACCCACACCCACACACACACACACACACACATACACACACACACACTACCCTCAGGCTCAGGAATCTGTACACCTGTTGATTGACGGTTGAGAGGCGGGACCAAAGAGCCAGAGCTCAACCCCCGCAAACACAACTAGGTGAGTACAAGGTGAGTACACACACACACACACACACACACACACACACGTGCGGATCCGAAGGGTGGCCCCCACAGCACACAACAGCCTCTGAAACACTACACAATTTTTACTTTATTTCACAGTTGGACTGGTGTGAACTTCACTCTCCCTGCCAGCTTGGAGGTCTCCACGGACAGATACTCCAACACCGTTGTATATATCTCTAATTCCCAACACCGTTTGTTCGCAGGAAATCCCGACAGGAAGTTGAACAAACTATCCACAGGATATAAGCTGTTCTGACACCAGGGTCGGCACGAGTAGTGTGATCATTAGCCACACTAAGCAACGCCACGGTTACTGTGATTCACACTTTGAGTGTAATAATAATAAAAACATTATAAAAGTGGGGGAATACGTGAGTGGATACGTGGGGGAATACGTGAGTGGATACGTGGGGGAATACGTGAATACGTGGTGTGGGAGCGGTGAGTCCCCAACCCGTTCTCGCACTGGCTTCTAGTCAATATTGGCTTATTTAATAAGTGCATATGTGATATACTAATTGATTGTGAATATTTTAGTTTACCTTGAAAAGCTTCATAGAAAACACCGACCTCACCTAACCTTCTTAGTATGTTAAGATAAGCATCTTATTGCTTCATAATTACAATTATTACTTAACCTATACCGTTGATAGGTATAGAAATATAGGGGCAGTCCCTCCCCCGTACAGAGACCGGCCGGACACCTGTCCATATAGTGGAGAGGTGTACGCCAATCTTCTCCTATTCATGACCCACTTATCATTCTCCTATATAGACACTTGGGAGTTACTGGGTTTGTTTACTGATAATCGTGTTTATCTCCTGACAAACTCTGTTTTAACAGTATCTTATTCTTCCTCACACGCACCCTTAACAATAGTTAAACATATGTTATCTGATTCAATTCTTTACTGGGTTCTTTTTTACAATATGTCATTGTTAAAAGTTTTCTTATTTACACAACGTTGTAAAATGACTCCAAGATATATGAATAAAGATTCACAGTTAATAACTAATCATCCGGAATTTGACCTTTCAGTCAAATTCAAATTCAAAAACTGTATTAATAAATGTTAGTACGTTTATAATTGGGAAACTTTATATAAAGTGCAGTACATTCATTACATAAAAAAGTCACAGTAACAGAGGAGAAAGTAGAAATTGTCATGATCAGAATCAGAAACTTAGCAGTCAGTAAAAGGGTTTTAGAAATCTGTCAACAATATGATGTAGACTTGGACTGACTTGGGTGAGTACTGGTTCGGTGGCAGGGTTGTTGATTTGTGGAACCAATTGCCGCGTGGCGTGGTGGAGGTGGTGTCCCTCGATTGTTTCAAGCGCGGGTTGGACAAGTATATGAGTGGGATTGGGTGGTTATAGAATAGGAGCTGCCTCGTATGGGCCAATAGGCCTTCTGCAGTTACCTTTGTTCTTATGTTCTTATGATACAGTATTGCCAGATGATCAATACAGTACACACAGAAATCACAATAGCGTGATGCATCAAATGAACAAATCATTTTCGGTTTCAACTCTTTTGACCATGTCATAGCTCAGTCGATAAAGGCAGCGTCTGGGATGATCTCGGACGTAGGTTCGAATCCTCGTAACGGGTTTTGTGGATTTGGTTTTGATCAACACAGCTTTCGAAGATGGAAAAAAAAGACAGCTTTAGATTTTGTACGGTGGTTTAGAAAGGTTTGAACCAAAAGAAAATCACAAGGACTATCTTTCTAGATCTGGTGGAGCATTTGACTGCGTCATACAATGCTACTCAAGCTTAATACACTAGATATTAAAAACAGCATCTTAAACTTAAGGAACAGAAAATATTACTCTGCCGTAAGTAACGCGATCTCAACCACTCAAGTCGGAGTGTCTCAGGAGTGGGTTCTAGGACCTATTCTTCTCACACAGTGCATCAGTTATACAGCATTTGAGAAGATTCGACGATGGCCTTTTGCTAACAACACAACTTTACATATCACCAATTACATCAACGACATCACTACCTACACGTCCAATACAGAGTTAGACAGTGTTGACCTGACCACACACTAGAAGGTGAAGGGACCACGACGTTTCGATCCGTCCTGGACCATTCTCAAGTCGACCATTCTCACAATCGACTTGAGAATGGTCCAGGACGGACCGAAACGTCGTCGTCCCTTCACCTTCTAGTGTGTGGTCTGGTCAACATACTTCAGCCACGTTATTGTGACTCTTCGCCTGCAGAGTTAGACAGTCTTTCCAAACTGTTTGTTTGGAAAGCAGATTTTCCCTCAGTATTAGTATGACTTACTACGTATTATTAAATTTGGCCAGAGGGGAAACTTTTTTCGTAAAGCAACATATAAAACCTGACCTATCCTCTTCTAACACTCCTCGGCCTAATTCACGCTAGCTCAGGCCTAATACAGTACCTACAGTATATCTGCTATACTAGGCCTAGGAACGTTTAAGTCTGTTTTTTAGCTTTATTTTGTTCCGGACTATAAACCTACAAGCACCAATATGAACGTAATATGGTGGTCCATCACTACATACTGGCACTTTCCACCAAATAATTACTCTAAGTGCTATCATTTCAGAATGGGTTGAATATAAAATAACCATTCAATGAATTTTTGTAATATTTCTCCCATCCTCAGCATTAATCTACCTCAACAGATTCAAATGGTATCCCGGATCAAAATCACTCCAAACACAGTATATATACAGCATAGATCTGACATCAATGGGACTCAAAATGCGGGGATTATATTTTGTTATGAAATACTGTGTTATCGGTCATTCGTTTACAAGAGTTGTGAGCTGGAGAAGGTTTTGGTCGTCAGCTTATCGCCGAAATTATTTCAATAATTTGTGTGCATTTAGTGTGGAAATTGGTAATACACATAATACAAAATATTAATTTCTCCCAATATGTACCTCCTGATGGCTCCTATTGATTTGTTCACCGATACATCACGTTAATGTGATTTCGTTGTGCATTGCAACAAAGCATTACGTTATTGCTTGTTTATTACTCAAAATCATACAGGTATATAAAGCCTTTATCCAAAAATTAAACCAACTTTCAGACCAAACAAATAAAATAAGAGTATTTTATGCAGCTCAAAACAATGTGTGTCCTGCTAAAATTTCAGTAAATAAAGTATTCTTAAATAAATTAAAAAAAAAATAATGTTTCTAGAAGGCAATTTTATTTTTTCAGACACCTTCTTCAATAGAATGGGGGGCATGATTAGTTAAAAACATGTCTTCACACAAGGGCGTGTGGGGAGCGGTGCCCCTTCAAGGGAGAACAATGTGTCCCAATTACCAGGAGTGGGACGAGGCTCGGTCGCCCAACATCTCTTGGGGTCAGCCAATTATATAATATACCTGCATGTCTTATCTCTTTGTTTTCTTACCTGCACCATTACCACCATTACCAAGGGAGCCGGTCGGACGAGCGGACAGCACGCGGGACTTGTGATCCTGTGGTACTGGGTTCGATCAAAGGCGCCGGCGAGAAACAATAGGTACCTGGGTGTTAGTCAGCTGTCACGGGCTGCTTCCTGGGGGTGGAGGCCTGGTCGAGGACCGGGCCGCGGGGACACTAAAGCCCAGAAATCATCTTAAGATAACCTCAAGATAACCACCACTATACTCCCACCCGCCCTCACAGCCATTACCACAACCACTATTACAACTACCATCATCACTATTATTATTACTACCACCATTACCACAACCATTACCTTCATTACTATTTCCCTGCCACTGTCATTTCCACCACCAGTGCCCCTACCAAAGCCATTTTCTTCATCATCAACATAACCACAGTCATAATTACCCCCTCCAAAGCCATTTTCTCTACCACCACAGTCATTTCCTCCACCACGGTCACCACCACCACTACCATTACCCCCACCACAGTCATTTTCACCACGTATTCTGTCTAAGGCGCTGGATAAAGCAATCAGTTTGAGAATAATGGCGCCCCCTGTGGAGGCTAAACTTTGAATGAAAGGATAGTGTATATTTAGAAATGGGAAGTCATGCCTGGCAAACCTAATCGACTTCTATGACAAAGTTACTAAATACGAAGTAAAAACAAAGGCATGGTAGACTGTATCTTCCTCGATTGCCAAAATCATTTGAGAGAGTTCCTCGTGAAAGGTTGGTATACAAGAAGAGAAAGATTGATTGATTGATAAAGATTAAACCACCCAAGAGGTGGCACGGGCATGAATAGCCCGTAAGTGGAAGAAGAGAAGTATGGAGAAACTGTATGGAGACACAAGCTGGGGTAACTGGAAAGGACAGAAAACAAAAGATCACAGAGCGAGAGGTGGTTTTGACCCGGAGGAATATGACAAGTGTGGTTCTCCATGACTCGGTCCATCAATTACCGGTTTCAAATTAATGTGAATGACCTATGAGAGAAAATGGGCTCGTACATGTTAATGTCAATATGCAGGCGATGAGTCACAATAACGTGGCAAAAGTATGTTGACCAGACCACACACTAGAAGGTGAAGGGACGACGACGTTTCGATCCGTCCTGGACCATTCTCAAGTCGATTGTGAGAATCGACTTGAGAATGGTCCAGGACGGATCGAAACGTCGTCGTCCCTTCACCTTCTAGTGTATGGTCTGGTCAACATACTTAATGTCAATGTTAAAATGGACAAGGAAAACGACTTTAAATGGAGAGGAAGTAGGATAAGAGGACATAGGTTAAAGCTGCAAAGGTAAATGAGTCAAAGAAATTTAAGGAAATTTCCCTGCTCAACACGTGAAATGCACTGAAAGAACAAAGAATTCGAGCGTCAGAAAAGTTAAATTATAACGCAACAAGTAATGAAGGCGCTTAGGAGAGGCATAAAAAGCTAGAGCTTACTTGCCATGGGGTCAGGGAGCGATGGAAACTGGTGTCATCAGGTCATGGAGGAATGGAGGTGTCATGAGGTCATGGAGGAAAGGAAACTGATGTCATGAGGTCACGGAGGAATGGAAATAAGTGTCATACGGTCACGGAGGGATGGAGGAGGAGGTGTCATGAGGTCACACGAGTGACGGAGACAGTTGTCATAATATTAGGACAGAGAAGACAGCTGAACACAATGAAGAAGGAACAGATGACAGAGAAGCGGCCAGGGTGACAGACAGATGTGCTGGGAGGCGAGGAAGTAAACAAGACAGGTGGAAGCAACGTGGGAGAAACACGGGAGAACGGGAAGGGAATTATCAGGAGGAAAGCGCCATGCCATTACGACTATATAGCACTTGGATAAGGATAAGGATTTGGGATGTGGTGGGGGACGCAGGGGGAAGGAATGGTGCCCCAACCACTTGGACAGACGGGAATTGAATGCCGACCTGCATGAAGCGAGACCGTCACTCTACCGTCCAACCCAAGTGGTTGGGCGCGGGAGAAAACAGGTAAAATGAATCTACGTGAGCTTTAAGACCCGTTCTGGCAGCGTGGAAGACAGTGGTGTGCACCTAGAGGGACGAAGAAAAATAATGGATTTGGAAAACAAAACAGAGAGAGAAGGGGACATTCCGAGAGCAATTCAAGGTCATCTGTAGTGAGGGAACGAAGCTAGGGGGACTGGAGGATAATGATATAAGGTCACGTAGATTGAGGGAAGGAAGAGGGGGAAGGTCGGTGAACAGTGGGTCAAGGTTGGCGTGAGAAGAGCCACGTGACTCTGCAGAAAAGGCCAATTTTCAGATCGATACATTCCGCTGGCGGCTGGTACTGGCCGCCCCCCAGAGCAAGAAGGAACTGCTGAGTTAGGGAGAGGGATAGGTATAAAGGGGAACGGATAGGGGAGGGGGGGGGTAAATGTAATACTGTAAATGAACAAATCCACAAAGGCCGTGACGAGGATTCGAACCTGCGTCCGGGAGCATCCCGGACACTGCCTTAATCGACTGAGCTACGACAGGGTGTGTGTGTAATACTGTACTTTAATGTTTTGAAGATATCACCTTTAACTTGCTCGGATCCATTTACTAACAGAAAAACAACATTTAAGAAGGGGTTTTCACAACAAAACATGTAATAGAAAACCGTCGTAAAATGCCGACATAAATGTATCAGATATTCAAATGATTTCGGATTTTCAGTTTCAAATTAATTTATATAAAAAGGTTCTGGTGTTTAAGAGAACCGACGAGGATTTGCCGAGATATCTTATCAGAGTGCGTCTCCCGTCACTTTGTAGAGTTGCCCAAAAGATGGTAGGGATCCCGGGTGTTAGTAAATGGATATGAGGCCACAGACGGCGACGCAAGGGTACAGGACAAACAAGCAAATGGACATCCACAAATGGGGTTCTCACACAGCCAAGGATGTCCAAAATCTGGGCATCAATTGGAGGGAGGGAATTATCAGGGGAAGGCGCCAATGTGTTGTTTTAGTAATTGCAGCTCAAAGATTTGTGGCACCGTGAGAGCTCAAAGATTTGTGGCACCGTGAGAGCTCAAAGATTTGTGGCACCGTGAGAGCTCAAAGATTTGTGGCACCGTGAGAGCTCAAAGATTTGTGGCACCGTGAGAGCTGCCACAACGAATAAGAAATTAGCCAAGATGGTGCTGCCACAGGGACGACTGGTAAACAATAAAAGTGGGGGACAACGAAAAACAGACGAAATAATCACGAACACGAAACATACCATCATGAACAAACACATAAGAGAGCAAATGGGCAAGTCACCTTCGGATAAGCGAATGTGAAGTAATATACAAAGGTGAGGAGTATCGCAAAAGTTGAGGTAATGCACGAGCAAGGTCTAATATGAGCGAAGCGCCATGACATAGAAGAGGAGAGGAACAGAAATATGACAGTACCTGGAGAGCTTGTCGCGCCACAGATCAATAGACCATCATTCATAACGGGAGGTTGATGGTACACAAGTGGCAGATGGTGGAGCGAGGGAGGTGGCAGCAAGGCAGTGAAGGGAAGGGTCAGTGAGAATAGTTCGGTGGAGGCGTGAGAATAGTTCGGTGGAGGCGTGAGAATAGTTCGGTGAAGGCGTGAGAATAGTTCGGTGGAGGCGTGAGAATAGTTCGGTGGAGGCGTGAGAATAGTTCGGTGGAGGGGTGAGAATAGTTCGGTGGAGGCGTGAGAATAGTTCGGTGGAGGGGTGAGAATAGTTCGGTGGAGGCGTGAGAATAGTTCGGTGGAGGCGTGAGAATAGTTCGGTGGAGGCGTGAGAATAGTTCGGTGGAGGCGTGAGAATAGTTCGGTGGAGGCGTGAGAATAGTTCGGTGGAGACGTGAGAATAGTTCGGTGGAGGCGTGAGAATAGTTCGGTGGAGGCGTGAGAATAGTTCGGTGAAGGCGTGAGAATAGTTCGGTGGAGGCGTGAGAATAGTTCGGTGGAGGCGTGAGAATAGTTCAGTGGAGGAGGGCACTGGGGGATGGGACGCGTAAAGAGTGCGTTCATGCAGCCCATCCTCCTATGGTTTCCCAACGTCAAGAAAATGGTCAATTTAAAGTGTCCTCTCCTAACCTACCTAAAAAACGGGACAGTACGTCACTTTCGCCAGCCGCTTTCATTTTCTAGCACGACAATTTTTGGCCTTAGGTAACGCATACGAGCGAAATGCGACGTTCTTTGTAAGGCAGGTTATGTGAACGCAGAAGAGTTATGAAAGTGATTAAACAGAAGAGACGTTGTGTAAGTCAATTGGAATTTAAACAAGTATTGCGAGTGCGTGCGTCAGTACCAGTGAGGGTTTGTGAATGTAAGAACATTTTTGGGGATGCTAGTAGTACACAGGCGTAGGCTAACAATTTGAATTAATATTGAGGGAAGATGGAACGGAAGGACAGCCTGCGCCATAGTACGCGCCTATACCTATTACAGGTATAGGTTAAGTAATAATTGTAATTACGAAGCAATAAGATGCTTATCTTAACATACTAAGAAGGTTAGGTAAGGTCGGTGTTTTCTATGAAGCTTTTTAAGGTAAACTAGTATGTTTAGTATGTCACATATGCACATATTTAATAAGTCAATATTGACTGTAAGAAAGTGCGAGAACGGGTTGCATTCACACCGTCACGATACCGACGTTCTAAATAAAAAAAAAGGGACATCACGTCAACTTTGCGATCCGTTGTGCAGATTTTTTTGTACATCAGTTTTTTGGGCTTGGGAAATTTATATGTCAAAATGCGATGTACTATTTGAGAGGATAGACTGACCAAATTACCCAAACCTAACCTAACCGAGGACCCACGCACAGAAAACGTGAACTTTTGTCAGCCACTATGATATATTGTATATCATATTTTGACCGTTAGGGATTAAGTCGTCAAAATGCAATGTACTATTTGAGAGGACAGGTTTGCCAGTGTAGTGCACGTATGAGGGTTTGAAGGTCAAGAACTGGGAGGGTGAAATGAGAGGGAGTATTTAATATATATGAGGAATGAAGAGGAAGTGCACTCAAAAGTGTATTTTAAAGACCGGGATATATGTGCGTGTCTAATCTTAAGATTAGGCGCCATAAACCAGTACACGTGTGACAAAGTAAACAAATGGATTAAAATTCCCCAATCTAATTGCTCTCCTGATAAAGAATGGCTCTTTGTAAGAAACTGCTTTAAATAATCATTATTTCCATCGTGTAAACAGTGAAGCAAAACAACCTTATTTACCTATAAAAAAAAGCTCTTTGAGTACAACTGCCTTCCCGTACCGGGGAAGATTCGACCAGTGTAGGCGGACAAGAGAGACGAGACTGACAGTGAGTGCTGTGGGTTACCCACCCCACTAATGCACCCGGAACAATGCCTATGACGGGAGCTGAATAAGCCAGTGTGTGTGTGTGTGTGTGTGTGTGTGTGTGTGTGTGTGTGTGTGTGTGTGTGTTGCTAGATGCAGCTCTGCGCCGCCCCTGAATTACGACCAGGTCTCTCCACGACAAATACTAAGTTTCGTCATGGTGATTAAACGAGCCATAAACTGTCAGTAGATATGCAATTTGGGGTGCCACGCTCCTCCACTCCCAGGTCTCTCCTAATCCAACTTAAAATATATTAACAGCAATCCAATTGAATGTTCTCCACATTACATATTCTCTATATTATGTATAGGATATATACATAATACAATATATATATTATATATATATATATATATATATATATATATATATATATATATATATATATATATATATATATGTCGTACCTAGTAGCCAGAACGCACTTCTCAGCCTACTATGCAAGGGCCCAATTTGCCTAATAAGCCAAGTTTTCATGAATTAATTGTTTTTCGACTACCTAACCTACCTAACCTAACCTAACTTTCTCGGCTACCTAACCCTAACCTAACCTATAAAGATAGGTTAGGTTAGGTTAGGTAGGGTTGGTTAGGTTCGGTCATATATCTACGTTAATTTTAACTCCAATAAAATAAAATTCATCACATACATAATGAAATGGGTAGCTTTATCATTTCATAAGAAAAAAATTAGAGAAAATATATTAATTCAGGAAAACTTGGCTTATTAGGCAAATCGGGCCTTGCATAGTAGGCTGAGAAGTGAGTTCTGGCTACTAGGTACGACATTATATATATATATATATATATATATATATATATATATATATATATATATATATATATATAGTATATATATATATATATATATATATATATATATATATATATATATATATATATATATATACAATATATATAAAATGCCACTTGCGCAGCATGTGCATTTGGGAATGAAAAACATCAAGAAACGGAAAAGTGCAAATGTCCAGCAATACCACAGCATTCCATGCATAGTATAGAGATAAAATCAATTATATCTAATTTCACTAAATTGTAAGTAACTTTACACCACAACAACTGCAAATAAATCCACACCCATAAAGTTCCTATTACAGCAGAGCAGGCTCCATTATTATCCACAGTACTAAAGAAGTGGACTTATACGGCTGGCAGCACTGACACTCTACCCCCCCCCCCCACACACACACACACTAAGCTGAGATATGCCATACTATCAGGCTGGCACTAGTGCCACACCAACTATGGTTGGAGATACACCCCCACACTATGACTTCAATTACCTTACTAAACGCCTATGAGACTACACCTCATAGTGAGTGTACTTTAGCCACGAGGGGCAAGAGCAGCAGAGCATGAATGGCCAGCGGGAAGGGCAGGTGTCACGCGGTTTGCAGGCGGCCCCAGTGACATTGATTTTCAGCGTTAAGCTGGAGGCGACACGCACAGCAACGCCATAGTACGCGCCTGACCTCTCCTACCCCACCACCCATCAACCCTCCCCCTCACTAGTAGCCACACCCACGCTCTGCATTCACGCGTAGCCTAGTGAGTGTGGAGCTTACATGAATGTACTCACACAACTGTGTCTGTGGGTCTTAGTTTCAGCAGCTGGGCTACGTCTTGTCAGTGGATCTTGCTTTCTGATTCAGTGAACTGATAAATATGGGAGGATAATAAAAATAAATACAATGAAAAGTCCGGGTGTAGTAAGTACAATTTGGGAACACAATGTAAACATTGGATGACCAAGATTTGTTATTTTTAGTCTGCAAATAAAATAAATGTTAGTTGGAACAAGAGTGGAAGCTTTCAAAAGAGAGAGAACTGGACAAGTTTCTGCTGGAGTTACTGGATCAATCAGCCTGGCTGTGCACAGAGCAGACAATCAACAGGGGGGGCGTCCACACGCTAGGCTGCCGGAGTAGTAGTCTTGAAACAATAATCAACGAGTAATCAACAGTCCAGCCTCTTGTTTATCTCATTATATATGCTCGAGAACTGTTTAGGCCATGAAGATCCCTTCAATTACATCCTCTATAAAAAATAGTCCACTTGCTCGCCATTTTCCCGCTAGAGCTGTTATTCGGCTTATCAGGATACTTATTCAAATAATGCCATTTCGTTCTAACCGTGCCTTCCTTGTTCTTTTGTCGCTAAATCAAAATATTTCTTATCTATTTACCTTGTCAATCTCCTTAAGAATATTGTAAACATGTTTTGGCCATGACAATCCATTCCCTCCCCCCCCCCTAAGCCTTCTCTCGACAGCTTTGTTAGATACAATTCAGACTTTCCTCGTTGTTCAACTCTCTTGCTCTGAGACAAGTCTTGCAATAAATCTCTGCGCCTTCTCTAGCTCCATACTGGCATCTTTAGGTGTAGGTTTCCTTAGCAGATTTGCATATTATTTGACTGACCTCAAATATGGCACACACAACTCTGAAGGCCAATCTGATGTTCGACAGACTTGCGTATGCTGCTTATGTTAGCCAGTTGCTGTGGGCTTTCAGTCAAAGTTTGTTGTCTACTACTAGTATCCTCTTTGCTTACCACAAGACGTGTTCCCATTCATTGTACGGTTCCCAACCGGTCTTCTGTCACTTACTACTATTGTGATTCATATTCTGCACTTGCAGTGCTGCTCGATAATCATCTTTCAGGACAACACTGAAGTTTGTCTAGATCCTCCAGGAAAGTTTTGATGTTAACTTTTGTCCTGAACCTTGTATGTTTTGGCGTCATCTGAAAATGTTGACATGTAAAAATCTCCAACAGTCACCTAATTCATGATATTCATTAAGAAGATAGCTAACGTACTGACTCTTAATTAATGTACCTCGCTCGTTACTCTTCTCCATGTTTCACCTGTTTCCTCTCTACTCTCGCTCCATTAGGTATTCCTTCACTCTATTTACTCATTTTCTAACCACTTTAGACTAGACTGCTTCTCAAGCCTTTCAAGCTTGAGAAGCAGTCTTGCGTGGCACCACGTCGAAAGCCTTGTGGGAGCCCATAAAGATGCAGGCAACCCATCCTTTTTTTATCTAACTGCTTCCCTGTCATTTTATCACAGAAACAAGTTTGTAAAGTAGGCTTTTCATTCGGTGATGCCAAACTGATGGTTGTTTTTGAACCCAATTAAATACAAACCCTATTAAATATATGTACTTACATTAAATGCAACCCTATTTAATGTACGTACTCCACTAAAGCTTGTTCTGATCTTTTTTATTACGTTAGGCGCTTCTTGTCTCCTTGCTTCAAAACCGGTATCGCAGTAGATGCTTCCGACGCCCTCAGGAAGGCATGTCTCCTCCCCATTCTGAGAATGCACAATATAGCCTGCGAATGGTCTCCAAACTTCTTGTGTAGCCACCATTCGCACATATGGTGAGATCGTATATGGGCGTACAAGCTTTGTCACATCAAGTACCTCATAGCTTAGCCCTTTAATCTTAGCAGCCAGTCTTGGAGTAAAACTCTGTTTATATAGGTGCACTGGAGTAACATATTCTAGTATTGGTCTAACATAAGCAGTGTACAGTGTTCCCAATTTGTGTGAACCAGTCACTAGTCACTATATATGAAAAGTTATAATTGTGAAACATTTTTTTTTATCTTCATTTAAGAAAATACAATACAGTATAAATCATATATACATAAGTTTTACAAGGCAATACTACATTATAATTCTCAGTGAACAAAAGTTTCATTATTACAGAACATGATCTTTAAAACCCCTGAATGTTATATTATACTTATTTTTCTTTAAATGATTTAAAAAAAATTGGAGATTAAATTTACATTAATATACAGGGGAAATTATTACTTTTATAACATTTATAACATAACCTTCCACACTACTCTTCCTCAGTAGTGTGGAAGGTGGCATATTAGTACACACTCTTCGTGAATGGTGTGGATGCACATCAAAGTCAGATGTGCATCCCCACCATTTACGAAGAGTGTAGTCTGATGATCTGACATATTCCAATTTTCCAATGCCAAATATCTTTCCTTGCTCCATGCACGTTCGTACCTACTCAAAACATGTCCTGAACCTGCTGCTACACGTCAGTAGATGCTCAAGGCACATCCGTACCTGATCAGCATATGTTTTTACCCGATCTACAAACGATCCCTACTTGTATGAATAAAATTTATAAAATATAAGGAATTAATTATATGCAGCCTAATTACTAATGCGACAATCTGGCTGACCGAACCTGCTGACACTTCAACCATTCAAAATTCTTGTAAACGAACGGCTAATTTCATACAATAGTATTCAGTACAGTAATATTGTCCCCGCATTGTTCCAGGCAACTATATAGGAAGACAACGAACTTTAAGGTAAACTTTGCGCGCGGGAAGAAACAAAAACACCAAACACATGTTCCACTCGAACAAATCCACAAGAGGCCGTGACGAGGATTCGAACCTGCGTCCGGGAGCATCCCAGACACTGCCTTAATCGACTGAGATACGACATGGTAAAAATCCCTTGTGGATTGGTTCATTTGATGCATCACGTTAGTATGATCTCTGTGTGTAACATGTTCCACTCGTTATAATTATTCTTAGAAATAATGAATGAATATAATCGATGGGGCAAGTACCAACGCGTCGTGGTCCTGCCCGTCCTCCAAAAGTTTCTCAACGTCAACAAACTGTCGTATTAAAATGTCCTCTCCTAACCTACCAGAGAACCCAAAACAGAAAACAGGTCAGTATGTCAACTTCGCGAGCCGCTTCCATTTTCTAGTACGACATTTTTTCTTAGTTTAAGGATACGTCAAAATGCGACGCTCTATTAGGAGGGACGGGAACGAGGCTGAGGATATATGCCTGACCGATGTCTTGATTGACCAATATGCACAAAATCCATCATCTAACCTAACTACAAGCGGACGAACCCAAGCAACCCGCCTAACCTATCGAGTCCAGTTGCACTGAAAACGTAGAGACTTAGCCTTAACTTTTTAATAGGCTGTTTTTGAAACGTTGGTTGCTAGGATAACATAACCTAAGAAAGCGACCTATTAGTTGCGGGAGGTGGGGGGAAGATTGACTGTGATTCTGCATACAAAATAATTGGTGATAATGTTTATGTCAGATTACTGATGATTATATGAATATCGTGGAGATATTTGTCATGGAAGTTCAAAATAAATGAAAATGATTAAGTATCAATATTTAATTTTCAGATACATTGATATATTTATTATAATTATTTACGTAATATTTGTATTTTTATTATCATTATTATTGTTTCTAAATATATCATCGTTATTGGAAACTAAATTTAAATACTATAATTTTTGCTTTAAAAATGTGTTAATAACAAAACAAGTTATTTATGTGGCAGCTCTCTGCCTCGCCCAACCTAAATAGTGCCTCCAGCGCCTTGCTTCCAGGATGAGTGCCACCTGGCCACGCTGACTTAGGCACCCAGGTCTCACGGCACCCACCTTCCTCACCTGCGCCTCACACCTCACCTCCCTCCCTCACCTGTGCATCACACCTCACCTACCTCCTTCATCCGTACCTCATATCTTTCCATCCTCCTTCAATTGTACCTCACATTCCCCCCCCCCTCATCTTGCAACTCAGCAACCACCTTCATCTGTACCTCAATCACACCTCACCAACCTCCCTCACCTGTACCTCACTTCTCGCACACACGCTTCTCTGAGCAAACAGGTCCATACAACACCACTTGCCTGCTCTTCATCTTCATCCCCCTCCTTTTACCAGCCTCAAGATCAATTTTCCTTGACGTGCAAATCCACCCCTCCCTTCCTCTTCTCCCTTCCTTCATTCCCTCTACCCTTCCCCCCAACCCCCCCTCTCACTTTCATTCTCCTCCCTCCCCTTCCCTCTGTCACTCATGTATTACCCTCGCTGAGGCTCTCTGGTTTCTAAAATCATTATATAACAAATCTTTCCACTAAAGTTAATAATTAGCTCACACTTTTTTCTGTGTGTATATATACATGGGCGGTTTTTCATATATACATGGGCGGTTTTTCCTAAACTACGAAGGATTGCGGGTCGCGCTCCAGTGCTCGTCAATATGACCATTACAAATACCGATTTGTCGAATGTATTTTAAGACATTTTTGGCTTCGGTTACCAAAGGCAATCCTACTTTTCTCACGAGGGAAAGGAGGTGGAGGGGGGGGGGATAGACAGACAAGGAAAACCCCCCAAACTCTTCTTTAACTAAAATATTTCTATGTAATTTTATTTATTTATTCAGCAGTTAAACAGTCCCAATAATGTAGCTGTAAAGTCACAATATCGTGGCTGTAAAGTCCCAATAACGTGATTGTAAAGTCACAATAACGTGATTGTAAAGTCACAATAACGTGGCTGTAAAGTCTCAATAACGTGGCTGTAAAGTCCCAATAACGTGATTGTAAAGTCACAATAACGTGATTGTAAAGTCACAATAACGTGATTGTAAAGTCACAATAACGTGGCTGTAAAGTCTCAATAACGTGATTGTAAACTCCCAATAACGTGATTGTAAAGTCACAATAACGTGGCTGTAAAGTCCCAATAACGTGGCTGTAAAGTCCCAATAACGTGGCTGTAAAGTCCCAATAACGTGGCTGTAAAGTCACAATTACGTGGCTGTAAAGTCCCAATAACGTGATTGTAAAGTCCCAATAACGTGATTGTAAAGTCCCAATAACGTGATTGTAAAGTCCCAATAACGTGATTGTAAAGTCACAATAACGTGGCTGTAAAGTCACAATATCGTGACTGTAAAGTCACAATAACGTGATTGTAAAGTTACAATAACGTGGCTGTAAAGTCCCAATAACGTGGCTGTAAAGTCCCAATATCGTGGCTGTAAAGTCACAATAATGTGAATGAACATGTATTCAATGAAAGTGATAACGTATCAGTCCGCCCTAGCAGCCCATGCCCCTAAACTGAACACACTTCTAATAGCTATTTGGCCCAAAGTACCAACATGTAATGATGGACCACCGGAAAGTTGACTTTTATATTATTAAATGTGAGCAAACAGGAAACTTTTTATACCGCAACATAAATATAAAGCTTAATCTAACCTCTCTCAAAAAACAAACTTGGCCTAATACACGCTATCTTAGATCTTATGTAGCACATATATGTGCTATATACTAGGCGTAGGAATTAATAAAACAAAAAGTGGTTTACTGGTGGTCCATCACTATATGTTGTTACTTTCAACCAAATAGTTACTATAAGTACTATCTTTTCAGGAGGATGGGATGATCCGGAACCATCAAGTCGTACTGAGCATTAGTGGGAGAGAGAGCAAACATTCAAGAAATGAGGAAACATAAGGTTCACTTCTCTCAATTTCTCTATCTCGCTCACTTCTTCCCCACAAATCTACAGGTCTTATCATTCAGAAACACTTAACAAGTCACACGTTTCAACACACTCACGTAACGCAACACATCTCGTATAACTAAATTTCCTTATAAAGCTACGTATACAACCCGTTCTAATAGCAGGTCCCAGAGCTAAAGAGGAACTAACGAAAGAAAACAGAACTAGCAAAATAAATTCAAAATTTGGTAGTGCTAAAGCTATTGAACGGTACTTGGTAACTTAGGCCTTCCAGGCAGCAATGTTGCCTAGTCTTACAGCTTTAAAACAGATTTCCCTACTTCCTGCAGACGTAAATATTATTAACTTTAAGCCTATTCACGTGGTTCCTCCCCCCCTCCTCCACACCATCTCAGGTTCCTCGGCCCCTGAGGCAAACCACCAACAATGTCGAGAGAAAAACTTTGCTGATAACTTTCGCATATTTGTGACGGAAAAAATGATAGCCTATGATTTTTTTTTTACACAGCCACTAGAGTAGTGGATGTGATAAGTGTACAGCTACAAATACTAGTTGCTACATTATTTGAAAATATTATATTACTACTGTATTACTATAGTTGTTATTATTAGCATTATTATTGTTATTAGTATTACATTTAATATTTAACTATTACTTCAGAAACTTTGTTCTGTGTGAACTATTTACTGCACTTTTATCGTATAGTTATCTGTAAAAATGCAGAGTCAACACTTTTGTGTTATTTGACATTTAATTACTGAAGTTCCAAATCTTCAGTTGTAGGTTTTGGTTCCCAGCCTATTGCCCAAATACATTTCATTATTTTGCGTGTTTCGAGCGAAACGAGTCTCTCAATTTTTTTGTTGCAGTCCGGTGTTGACAAAGGCCCAGATCGGCGAAACGTTCATCTTTCTTTTCCATTTCTCTGTTGATTTTCCGCATATATATATATATATATATATATATATATATATATATATATATATATATATATATATATATATATATATATATATATATATATAATGAAATTAGTAGTACAGTAATAGTAGTAGTAGTTGTTGTGTTAGAGGATGGCAATCGTGGTGATGGAAGGTGGTGGTGGTGGTGGTAGTGGTGGTAGCGTAGGCGATAACTGGAAGGTGGTGGTGTGAAAACTTTTATAGTAGTGAGAGTGAAGGCAGTAGTACAAGTTGTTCGCACAAGAATATTACTTGTGGTGGTAGTAGTAGTACTAGTTGTAGTATTAGTAATACTACTACTAGTAATAGTTGTTGTAGTAATTATCAAATGAAGGCACCAAACCGGGAAGGCTATGTAGCACCAAATTGTTGTAGTAGTAACCATAAACATAGAAGAAGCAGAAGCAGTTGGAGTAATAATAATAATATTAGTAAGAGCCAAAATGATAACAGTAGGCCTATTAATATTAATAGGCTGCTTGAGAACATAATAATACACAGAAATCACATTAACGTGATATATCATAGAACAAATCCACAGGAGCCGTGATGGGGGCTCGAACCAATGCGCTGAGGGTTCCCAGACGCATTTCCAATGCTTTTGCTTGCCTTTGCAATTCCATTGCCCAAGTGTTGCTCCATAAGTTATTTTGTCCAGGTTATCTTCAAGGGTATGACTATTGTCTCAGTATCTTTACCTTCCCTAGTAACTTAGCATCGTCAGCAAACATATTCATATAGATCAGTATTTCATCTGATTTATCGTTTATATAGCCGATTAACATTATTGGTGCAAGAAATAAACCCAGCGGTACTCCACTAGTAACATTTCTCCATTCTGATACATTGTCTCTTGATTACCGCCCTCATCTTTCTGTCAGTGTGTGTGTAATTACCAAAGTGTCATTACATAATTATAGTTACAGGAAGACGGGACACACTATGATCGTGGTGTCCCGTCTTCCCAGCACTTTGTCATATATAACGCTTTGAAATTAATCAACTGGTGTACAAGTTAATGAGCCTACTGGGCTCAGGAACGTGTGTGTAATTACCTACGAGTAGGTAATAGGATGAGAGCTATGCTCGTGGTGTCCCGTCTTCCCAGCATTCTGTCATATAACGTTTTGAAATTAGTGACGAGTTTGGCCTCTACCACACACACACCTGTGTGTGTGTGTGTGTGTGTGTGTGTGTGTGTGTGTGTGTGTGTGTGTGTGTGTGTGTGTGAGAGTTGTGTTCTGTTTAAAATTCTGGATTGATAGTTAATTCTTTACGAGTATAGTGACTGCAGTAAGTGTATCGTGACAAGGAATGGATGCAGATGTCACTGCCTGTAGATGTGCGAAAGCAAAGGTACTTGTTCGGAGTGAATAGTAGATGTTCGTGGTGAATAGAGAAGTAAATGAATAGTTTCTGTGTAGAGTAATGGGTGAATGGTAATTGTGTTGAAAAGTAGAAGAATCGTTGTGTTGTGACCGAGACGGGAAACAGTAACAAGAGGAGTGCCCCAGGGTTCTGTCCATTGAAGGTACGTAGCTTACACACGGAAGTCAACAGAAACATTTTAAATGTGAAGATCAGTAAGACAACTCAAACAGCCTGCACAAAGACTTAAATAGACTTTTAAAACTGACTAAAGTGGTTTATCATAACTTTCTGAAAAATATCCGTAAGTTATGATAAATAGGGATTTAAAACGAATAAATCACTATAAATGTTTCAAATATACTCAATAGGCTACTGAAATTTAAACCTGGAAACGTTTGTGATATAACTGCACTAAAAATAGGCCTACAGATTTTGAGCAAAGTGCTCTATAAGACATAAATTCTCTGCAGTGTAAACAGATAAGTTTCATCTTGGGAATTATGAATCTTAAATATATAAAACTATTTTATGACCAATAAACAAAAATCACAGTCTAGAAAGACTTTTTCTTGAAAGAGGGAACACGATAAAAAAAATGTCGAAATAGATTAAAGGGTTTAATAATAGAATATAAATAGCGCTAAAAGTATTAACAAAAATTAGAACACAAACCAATGGAAAATTGGGTTTATTTTGAGTATGAACAGGAGTGCGTGTACAGTGACTGATTAGTCAGTGATTGTGTATAGGAATTGGTGTATGGTGCCTGCATAGTGAAGAATGGTGCCTGTGTGCAGCAACTGGTGCATGGTGACCGTGTAGAAGCCTGGGTGAATAGTGGAAGTGAAGGAGTGGGTGTATAGGGACTATGTAGAAGTGTGGGTGTCTGGTGACTATGTAGTACCGTAGATATATGATGAATGTACCGAACTGCATAGAAGCATTGGTAAATGGCGACTGTTTATAGAAGTGGGACTATGGTGAGTCTGTTGGGATGTGGATGTATAGGGAATGTGTGAAGACGTGGATGAATGGCGAATGTAAACAGGTGTAGGGTTTTTAATATGGTGAATATATTGAGGCGTAGGTACATAGCGAATGTGTATGGTGAACGTAAATTTTGATGTGTACGTACACATCTGAGAGCAAAAAGTTTAAACATACATGGAATATGTTAAAAACAACACGACAAAGCAACGAAAATAGCTTAACATGATCGTCACTACACGGAACCTAACATTAAGGTTTCTGCATTAACATTGACACGAGGTTCAAGACACTGGGAATAATACGAGGGTCACTCTACTGAAAATAACACGAGTCCATGCACTAGAAATTAAACTTTCGCAGAAACAATGAAAATGGCAGTCAAGTGTTCCAAAAAAAAAGAAGACTACAGAATAGAGCATAACAAATCAAACAAAAAATGACGCGGGTGAAGGTGCCCGGAAAATGCTACTAGCGTCAAAACACAAAACTTAAACAAATGTTATTTAAAGTTAAAAACTTATAGCACTGTATCTATTCTTAAGTCTGCATTCCTGTAACTTCTCCCCCTCCCGCGATGGCATATTATTGGAATCGACTTTGTGAGGTGTGTGGGCGACCGAGATGATACCTGACTGCATGGTCACAAGTCACGTGTGTGTACTCACCTAGTTGTGCTTGCAGGGGTTGAGCTCTGGCTCTTTGGTCCCGCCTCTCAACTGTCAATCATAGGTGTACAGGTTCTCGAGCCTATTGGGCTCTATCATATCTACACTTGAAAGTTGAAACTGAGTATGGAGTCAGCCTCCACCACACCACTTCCTAATGCATTCCATTTGTCAACTACTCTGACACTAAAACAACAAATTCTAATGTCTCTATGGCTCATTTGGGCACTCAATTTCCACCTGTGTCCCCTAGTGCGTGTGCCCCTTGAGTTAAATAGTCTGTCTTTATCTACCCTATCAATTCCTTTGAGAATCTTGCATTTGGTGATCATGTCCCCTCTAACTCTTCTGTCTTCCAGAGACGTGAGGTTTAATTCCCGTAGTCTCTCCTCGTAGCTCATACTCCTCAGTTCGGGAATGTGTGAGAACTCACCTAGTTGGGCTTGCGGGGGTTGAGGTCCGGTTCTTTGGTCCCGCCTCTTGATTGTCAATCAACTGGTGGACAGGTTCATGTGCCTATTCCAGTCAGGAACGTGCGTGTATGTGTGTGCGCGCGCGCGTGTAATTATCTAAGTGTAGTTACAGGATGAGAGCTACGCTCGTGGTGTCCCGTCTTCCCAGCACTCTTTGTCATATAACGCTTTGAAACTATTGACGGTCCTAGCCTCCACCACCTTCTCACCTAACTTGTTCCCACCGTCTACCACTCTGTTTGCGAAAGTGAATTTTCTTACATTTCTTCGGCATCTATGTTTAGCTAGTTTAAATCTATGAGCTCTTATTCTTGTGTGTGTGTGTGTGTGTGTGTGTGTGTGTGTGTGTGTGTGTGTGTGTGTGTGTGTGTGTGTGTGTGTGTGTGTGTGTGTGTGTTATTAAATACAAACGTTAACCAAAACACTGTCAAACGCGTAGCACCACGTTTATTTAAAAAAAAAATAACAATTCTGTATTATACAAATACAAAAATAAAATTGCAAGACTGCTTCGAGCGCAGGACTGAATGTCATCTCGCTGTCACTGGGGACGGAGAGAAATAGCGAAAAAGCCCTTGAAAAAGGAAACTACCATTTTTAGCACAAGGTAATTTGGTTCCGGGGCGCCGCGAAGCCTAGTTTACTCCATCGTTGCTTCATCTCATACTTGTAAATATTTGTATTCATTATTGTGGAGTAAATCAAATTATATATCATTCTAAATATATGGAGTTATCTGAAGCTGCAGATATAATTAGGGAAACCTTGACAGACGCTTCGCATTCCTCTTATTGCAGGCTTAAAAAGCAGGCTTAAAAAGACCAAAAAATTTTTATGAAACAAGTACAACACATGTCATTAATGTGTTATTTTTAATATAACACCGCCTAAATCATACTAGCAATTATGATACAACACTTAATTTTCTAAAGCTTTGCCCGAAACGCTATGCGTACTAGTGACTTTAGGTATTGTATGTACTACTAGCTCTATCTATAAATCCAACATTATGTTTGTATATCAACTATGTATGTACTTTCCTGAATAAAATTGACTTTACTTTTACTTTAACGACAATACTTATATATCCAATGATGCGACTGTGTACGATCATAATATTAACATCTAAAGTTCACAAAACCTACATAACAACAATATGATGAGGTTCCGGACTGTACACCACATTTGACTTATCTCTTTACTAAAACATTGACTTATGTAAACAATCCAAAGGCGTGACAATTACCGCAAACTGACTAAAAAAGGCCGGATTAAAGACTTTTGACATGGCAAGATGACCGAGCTAGTGCAAAGTTCCCCCGGTGGAACCTACACCATGTGAAGCATTGCCACATGAAAAACCACGTGAAACATTGCCAGCTAACACGGCCCAACCACCTCTGCCTGCAATTTTAGGGCGGGGCATTTACCACCAAGACGCCGCGGCAAACACACACACACACACAACCACCACATGCTGACAACTTGCTTCTCACTCACCTTATCTATGTTTACTGAAGGACAGGCACGACATAGGTTCCAGAATTGATTAATCATTAGTACTGATTATATCTGACACGGTTCCTGTAACAGATCCCGGTGTGGTAGGGGGAGAGGGGACTGTAATAATGCCTCAGTAATCAGGGTGACAACCCCGCCGTTATCCCACAGTCACTACCCACTCGCTCGCTGGCCAACTTGTGCTCTGAGGCCCTCCACCTGGCGCAGGCCGGGCCGCGCAGAGTAGGATGAACCCCAGTTGCCAACCCATGTGCTTCCCGAACCCCGCCACCGGTTCGAATCACATCTCAAGTCCACCCTCCATCACGCCTTGACATGTAGTCAATTATTTGCGTAGGAGGTGTGTTAATGGGTGGTAAATTAGGTGAGATAAGTGGGTTTTCGGGGAGTAATTGAGCGTTCTCATTGACTTTCGCACATCTGGCAGAGAACTCCAGGACAGGCGAGACGCTACCGTTATCGGATTTCAGTCGTGACCGGGTCCAGGCTGGCAGCCAGGGGTAGGAGGAATGAAGTATTCCTGCATTTCAAACGCTCTAGATAAATGCGCCGCCTGTAACATGCGTGGATCGTTGAGCTAAAATTGCTTACTGGAAGAGCTGAACATTAAATAACCCTCTAGTTACAATAGTTAATTTAAAAACCTTTAAAAATTAACATATCTATTTAACAAAAAGGCTCTTGATACATGACGTAATAAATATAACCTTTTCAATAACACTAAGCGATGCACCGTACGAAATACAAGGAAGAAACATTAACAGGCGGTAACATTGACTAGCAAGAGCAGTCATGAGTGAACCCTTGATAAGTTTACTCACATCAACAGACCTCTTGAGCTGCAGTATTGAACAGTGCACATTACCAACACAGAACCGTGACGTTTCCGTCTTAACGCCCAACATTAACGTTGTTTACGGCAAGGCAACGGTTGTGTGTTTGTGTAAATCCGGTTAGGGAGGGAATATACACCGGGGCTCTATGACCTCGCACAAAAATAACCATTCAAACAAATACCATAAAAGTGTAATAAGCTTGACATGAAGTATATTGTCAGAATAGGCTGACAAGAGCGCTGATGTGTTTGCGAATATGTGTTTTGCGTGTGCATTTCACCATGTGATCTTTGTATTAGTTTATGAGAACATTTAAACATTTTTTTAAATGTAGAGTATATTAAGGTTCCTTTGTGAATTCAATATTTACATATATATGAATGTGTATTTGTGAATTTCAATGTATGTATTCAGTGTCATTTCAAGTAGAGTGTGCGACTAGGCTAGGAGATCTAGGAACTTAATAATAAATTAATAAATCACAATTTATTATTATTATTATTATTATTATTATTATTATTATTATTATATTCGAAATACGTCAAAATACCATGAAAATGTGATAAAAAACCAAGCAACATCAGCTGGTAAACCACACTATACGAACTGTTATACCATGCTATACCAGCTATTAATCTATGGTATACTAGCCGTTAAACCAAGATATTTGCAGTAGCTTAACATACTGTACCAGCTGTTAAACCATGTTATACCAGTTGTTAAATTAACCTATATCAACCGTTAAACCATACTATAGTACCTGGTTTAACTAGCTAGTTATACCAGCTTTAAACTATATAAGCTCTACTGATGTTAAACCAAAATATACCAGCTGTTAAACTTAACTATACAAGCTGTTAACCCAAGGTATACCCATTGTTAAACCAAGAAAACCATGTGTACCATCTGTTAAACCGTGCTATACCAGCTGTTAAACCATGCTATACCAGCTGTTAAACCATGCTATACCAGCTGTTAAGCCATGCTATACCAGCTGTTAAACCGTGCTATACCAGCTGTTAAACCATGCTATACCAGCACTTAAACCATGCAATATCAGCTGTTAAACCATGCTATACCAACTGTTAAACCGTGCTATACCAGCTGTTAAACCGTGCTATACCAGCTGTTAAACCATGCTATACCAGCTGTTAAACCATGCTATATCAGCTGTTAAACCATGCTATACCAGCTGTTAAACCATGCTATACCAGCTGTTAAACCATGCTATATCAGCTGTTAAACCACGCTATACCAGCTGTTAAACCATGCTATACCAGCTGTTAAACCATGCTATACCAGTTATACACAGCTGCTTCTCTAAGTAATAGCAGATTTTACCAAGACTTACCAAGTGGTTACAATAATGCTAACGCTTCATTCAATACAAGATGTGTCTACGCAAGATTGACATAAGACTTGGCCTCGTTCTTGAGACGCGCGTCAATCTTAGACTTGTTTTAGATAATTATATAATCACATCTTGATCTTGTCCTCACAGGGTCACACTCCAGTTATGACCACGCAAGATCACATTCTCTCGACTTGATCTTCGTCCTCATAAGAGACACCTCGGTCTTGAACTCATTCTGGTAAAAGACTCATTAGAATGAACGTCGTCCTCACGAGACACCGAGGTCTTGACCACATTCTGGTGGACGACACCCAAGTCTTGACCACATTCTGGTGGAAGACACCCAAGTGTTAATTAACCACATTCTGGTGGAAGACACCCAAGTTTTAACCACATTCTGGTGGAAGACACCCAAGTCCTAACCACATTTTGGTGGAAGACACCCAAGTCTTAACCACATTCTGGTGGAAGACACCCAAGTCTAAACCACATTTTGGTGGAAGACACCCAAGTCTTAATCACATTCTGGTGGAAGACACCCAAGTCCTAACCACATTCTGGTGGAAGACACCCAAGTCTTGGCCACATTCTGGTGGAAGACACCCAAGTCTTAACCACATTCTGGTGGAAGACACCCAAGTCTTAACCACATTCTGGTGGAAGACACCCAAGTCTTAACCACATTCTGGTGGAAGACACCCAAGTCTTGGCCACATTCTGGTGGAAGACACCCAAGTCTTAACCACATTCTGGTGGAAGACACCCAAGTCTTAACCACATTCTGGTGGAAGACACCCAAGTCTTAACCACATTCTGGTGGAAGACACCCAAGTCTTAATTAACCACATTCTGGTGGAAGACACCCAAGTCCTAACCACATTCTGTTGGAAGACACCCAAGTCTTAATTAACCACATTCTGGTGGAAGACACCCAAGTCTTGACCACATTCTGGTGGAAGACACCCAAGTCTTGACCACATTCTTGTGGAAGACACCCAAGTCCTAACCACATTCTTGTGGAAGACACTCAAGTCTTGACCACATTCTGGTGGAAGACACCCGAGTCCTAACCACATTCTGGTGGAAGACACCCAAGTCCTAACCACATTCTGGTGGAAGACACCCAAGTCCTAACCACATTCTGGTGGAAGACACCCAAGTCTTAACCACATTCTGGTGGAAGACACCCAAGTCTTAACCACATTCTGGTGGAAGACACCCAAGTCTTGACCACATTCTGGTGGAAGACACCCAAGTCTTAACCACATTCTGGTGGAAGACACCCAAGTCTTGACCACATTCTGGTGGAAGACACCCAAGTCCTAACCACATTCTGGTGGAAGACACCCAAGTCCTAACCACATTCTGGTGGAAGACACCCAAGTCTTAACCACATTCTGGTGGAAGACACCCAAGTCTTAACCACATTCTGGTGGAAGCCACTCACATCTGAACCACGATCTCACGTGATAACCAAATCGTATCCCCCGTTGTTACGAGACGTCGTACCCCAAGTCTGAACCTCGTTCTCACGAGACAAAGTGTCACTTACCCCGATCCCGCGATACCCAAAAATGCCATTAACGCCTTACAGCCCACTCAAACCTATCCAGCTAATTTCCTGGACATGAACGAAATGGAGATGACCCCAGTGTCTCCTGACTTGTCTCCCTCTTTGATATTTTCTTCGAGTTTTCTAAACTTGTATTCTTCACCCTCGGCAGGCGACAGACAAGTCTCCGTTCATAGGAGAGATCACGACCTCTCCGTAGGGTGCAGTCGCACCTCCACAGATCTCCAGTATCAGCTCTACAGCGTGTACATGAAGAGAGTGTTCAGCACGGGCGGTGATGGGAGACATCTCCCGTCACGCAGGGTGCAGTCGCACCTCCACAGATCTCCAGTATCAGCTAATGATACTGGTAATGGCTCCAAAGGGGCCACTACTTACGGGCTATTCATGCCCGTGCCACCTTTTGCGTGGCTTAATCTTCATCAATCAATCAATCCGTTCATACATTGTTCATGTTCTTTGTATCTCAGCCATCTGCGGTATACTTTTACAACCTGTTCTCAAGAATAATACATGGCATTTTAACGTCCAAATCGCCACCGGACACTATATGATGTACTGTAAATCATAGCAGCTCACAAAAGTTTACGTTTTCTATGTATGGGTCGTCGGTTAGGTTCAGGCAATTTAGTACATCATTTTCTATCCGTTGTGACAACTGAAGAGGACGGGTTATGTGTATACAGAGATCATCTCTCTGAAGATATGGTCGTGTACATTTCTTATCCTTTTAACCAAACTTTTAATAATTTAACAAAAAGATAGAATTGTCTCAAGAAATAATTAAATGAGAGATAAAGAGATAAGAGAGATATTCGCAGCTGCACATAAAACCATTAAGAAGTGCTGCAAAAATAACCTGTAACAGGCCAAGCCGAGAGAGCGCCAGCGTTGTTATAAACTAGAGGACTGGTAATGACCCGCTGTGATGAAGACTGGAGGTCTCTGACGCCCGCCACCACCCAACTCAAATTAAGGCCCCTCACACTGCACCTTAACGTCCCAGGCACGGAATGGTGCGCACAACGCTACCACCCACACTCTAACACTGGGAAGATATACGCACAGTACAAACAAAATCTGAATAATCTCCCACATGAAACAGTTACAATGTGAAAAAAAAAATCGAGGCTGTAGTTATAAACAGCATAAGGAAGTTAACTTAATTTTTGTTGTCGTCCAAATAACCATTAATTCATGTTATCCTAATAGTAAGACTACGTAAATCTTTTTTTTATTATTATTATTATTTTCTACCACAGACGTGGTCACACATTTACAATGCTAACCAGCATATATACATTTTCTTCTGTCCTCCATGGACAGGGTTAGAGATGTGTTAAACATATAGTTCAGGGGTTTATTGAACACTCAACCACAGAAGGTGATTCGGTGCTTTTAAAATGCTAAGCTAACCTACATACGTAAATACATAGATACACAGATTTACGTATACCCTACATAAAGTGTTCCATCGTACGTAAATCTAAGAGACATCACGTGTAGTGCACATGCACGCGCACCAAGCCAAACTTTCTCAGCGCTGTAAATACAAGCCGCTTATTGTGCTACAATAAACGCTGTGAGCGCTCCGCGGAATGCATATGTCGTCTACACAGCAGTGATAATACTGACAACCGAGGATCCTCTTTCACGAGGACTCGTCATCACAATAGCACTACGGACTTAAGACGACGGAAAGCCTGATTTCTCTTTTCGTTCTTCTCAAACGATTCAGAAAATATGTTATATTTTCACACATGCATTTACTATATACTATATATGTAACCTTCATGTCCAGAAAATCTTTTTATCACTAACTAGCTGGAGTACCAGGCGGTGCCCGAGTCTCTCTCTCTCTCTCTCTCTCTCTCTCTCTCTCTCTCTCTCTCTCTCTCTCTCTCTCTCTCTCTCTCTCTCTCTCTCTCTCTCTCTCTCTCTCTCTCTCTCTCTCTCTCTCTCTCTCTCTCTCTCTCTCTCTCTCTCTCTCTCTCTCTCTCATCTACATAATGCGAATATCCGTTCATCCTAAAATATATTACCGAGCCACACAAATTTTATTAATTTAAAAAAAATACTCAAAATAAATTGTCAATCAGGTGAGCTTTCATTATCATCTCTCTCTGTTGTGTAAGCCGTCCTGTAGAATTTAGCCGGGAGAAACAATTACAAAAGCAAGTCTGAGATAAACCAACCAGTTCCAACCATATCTTCTGGTTCCAACCAGTCTCCAGAATATATCCGGTGGAAACTTTGGTGGGGGCTTAAGACGCATCCATCTTTGTGTCCCACCTTTTATAATCTCAATTAAAAAGTCATTCAGTCTCGCTCTCTCGTACTTTCCTATTTTCTTTCGTCTCCTCTTTTCCTTCAGAGATTACTTATCCCTCTATACTAATTTATATATTTCTACTTGATTTCTTGAAAATTAATTTTTCCTCTTTCTTTTTCTCTACCCTATGTTTTGCCTCTGTAAGATTATTTTGATCTCAGACTTGTTTTTGTAATTGTTTCCACGGCTATATTGTACAGGACGGCTCACATAACAAGAGAGATGACAATGAAAGCTCACCTGAATGATAATTTGTTATGAGTATTTTTTGTTAATTTAATAAAATTTTCGTGGATCGGTAATTTATTTTAGGATGAACGGATATTCGCATTATGTAGATGAGAGAGAGAGAGAGAGAGAGAGAGAGAGAGAGAGAGAGAGAGAGAGAGAGAGAGAGAGAGAGAGAGAGAGAGAGAGAGAGAGAGAGAGAGTGAGAGTGAGAGTGAGAGAGAGAGAGAGAGAGAGAGAGAGAGAGAGAGAGAGAGAGAGAGAGAGAGAGAGAGAGAGAGAGAGAGAGAGGGGAGAGAGAGAGAGGGGAGAGAGAGAGAGGGGAGAGAGAGAGAGAGGGGAGAGAGAGAGAGGGAGAGGGAGAGAGAGAGAGAGAGAGAGAGAGAGAGAGAGAGAGAGAGAGAGAGAGAGAGAGAGAGAGAGAGAGAGAGAGAGAGAGAGAGAGAGAGAGAGAGAGAGAGAGAGAGAGAGAGAGCCTTAACCACTAGAGATAGTACATACAATACCTAAAGCCACTATTACGCAAAGCGTTTCGGACAGCTTTGTATATTATATACAAAGTATATAATATACTTAATATATACAAAATTTATATATAAATTATATACAAAAACTTTGTATATTATATACAGTATATCTATATTATTCTGAGACTGCTATCCTTTACAAAACAAACAATATTTTAAATAATATTCACACAAAACCATAAAAAAAGGTGAAAAATTAACCAATGTTTCGAAAGGAACTATCAAACTTATCTTCATACGTTTTAGAAAAAAACTAAGGAACCATATTTTTCAGCTTGTATGGCCAGGCAGGAAGGGCACCAACTTCGCAATGTTAAGCAAGACGTGACTTTTTCCTGTGACTCGTTGCAGGAGCCATGGCAACGAAAGACATTTTAATAAGAAGAAAGTAAACAAATATATATTAGAATTAATTGCGATATAGTCTAAGGTAAGCGATTAGATGAACTTGGCAATAACTCAAGATATTTCAATCAAGCAGACTAGCATTTTTAACAGTTTACATTAAATTGATAAACACTAGAAATAATATCTTGCAACCATCGTAAGTAAAACTCTAATTTTTTATTAAAAATTAATAAAAACCGGGTACACATTAGAGCAGTTTCTGTGTTTGGCTTAAGGCCTAGCAGCCTCGGGAGGACTAATAAGACCACCACAGCAATCAACTAACCAGCTAGTAAGTGTACGTGTCCTTAAAACGTAGTTCAAAACTAAATTCAACTCTGCGGACATACATACAAATGTGGACAAAAAAAATCTCTCATATAGATCGAGTATAAAGCGATCAATTCAATTCCCTCTAAATAGTCGAAATGTTTATGAAGGAGTGACCGGTGGCAACTATAGCCAAAAGCCCTAACTGGTACCTGAGAGACTGCGGGCGGCCCGTAAAGGCAGGAGGCGGGCCGCGGAAGGCCAGTGTCGCGGGGTAATCGATAGAAGCATGTTGGGGCGCAGAGTGCTGCTGCTGCTGGTCGCCCGCAACCTATCTACCCATCGTACCTAGTCATCTTGACTTGCTCTGAAACCATCCACATACATTAGTAGATATATGAACATCTATACGATCAATGCCATATAATATATTACATATATGTCGTACCTGGTAGCCAGAGTTGCTTAACAAGCCGAATTTTCGTGATATATAATTTTTTTCTTATGAAATGATAACGTTCTCATTGCATTATATATTACTGCAAGTTTAAGTTATTTGAATCAAAACTAACATAGAAATTTGATCAAACCTAACCTAACCAAATCTATCCTAACCTAATGTAATTCATGTTCAGTAATTCAAAACAGTAATTCATGTTCATAATATAATACATTATTATTATTAGAAAAAACACAATCTGGAAAGAAATATTTTTAAATGACGCATATTTTACATATATATATATATATATATATATATATATATATATATATATATATATATATATATATATATATATATATATATATATTCTGTATAAACACCCTTGCGGGGTATCCGGCTGTACCCGGGACAGTCTGTTTCTCCTCTCTTTTCCCCCTACCCTCCATTCTACCCATCTTTCCCCTTCTCCCGACATCCTCCCCGCTTCACCCCTTTCCCGTCCCTCCCCCTCTCTCTCTCTTCCATTTTCTCCATTTCACCTTTACCTCCTTATTCTCCTCCCGTCTCCCGCTATATAGTCGTAATGGCTTGACGTTTTCTTCTGATAGTTCCTTTCCATGCGGCTCCTGAGATGCGAGGACAGCACAACCTCGCCTCCATGCGGCTCCTGGGACGCGAGGACAGCATGACCTCGCCTCCATGTAGCTCCTGGGATGCGAGGACAGCATGACCTCGCCTCCATGTGGCTCCTGGGATGCGAGGACAGCGTGACCTCGCCTCCATGCGGCTCCTGGGATGCGAGGACAGCATGACCTCGTCTCCATGCGGCTCCTGGGACGCGAGGACAGCGTGACCTCGCCTCCATGCGGCTCCTGGGATGCGAGGACACCGCCTCCATGCATGACGCCTCTCAAGTTCTCCTGCAGTGCATGAATCAATACACACATCTTGAGAATTATTTGAACGTTGACATTTTCATTGCCTCTATGACTTTCATAGTTATTTCCCGAGCAAATTGTACACTACCGCCCTGGTCTTGTGCATGTCCCCAGTGGACACAACATCCAAGTGCAACGCCAATTAAACGCAAAATCAATGTCATTGACGTTGATTCCACGTCGAAACAACGTCACTCTTGCATATTGTTTCCTCTGGGGAAGTGTCATGGAGGTCGTGCCTGACACTATTAGAAAGGTTGTGCTGCCAGAGTGGTTATGAATGGAAATACCAATGTTTTTATGCTTGACTGCCATGAAAATTGTGCATGACATTTCCTGGTAGGCTATGCATGACACTGCAGATAAAATATGCATCACAGTGTGAGGGGGGGGGGTGGGATGTTATTTATGACACGGCCAGGTTATGCATGGCACCTCTCCGGCAGTGTCATACACACACACCCTACCTTGTGTGCCATGCACAAACTCTCCAGCAATGTCGTGCACAACCCCCCTGGCAGTGTCATGCATAACCTCCCTGGCAGTGTCATGCATAACCTCCCTGGCAGTGTCATGCACAACCTCCCCTGGCAGTCATGCACAACCTCCCCTGGCAGTCATGCACAACCTTCCTGGCAGTGTCATACACAACCTCCCCGGCAGTCTTCAGGCATTGATCGCGTGGTTACCATGAACCAGTTCACTCTGCTTCATCATGCACCAAACCTTCCACGTAAAATTATTTTTAAACCGGAAATTGACATGTTTTTGAATATCAAGGAAAGTCCCCAATATTTTACAGTGTTTCACTAGTATTTCTAATAAAGATATTTAGCACCGCCAGCATTCAATCAATCGACAAATTCGAGCTAAATTCAATAATTGTGCCTAGATTTATTTTCCAGAAACTTTAAATTAATCTGATGATTGAATATATCATGATGCTTCGCTGATTTTTTTTTCACACTCAGCCAACCATAGTGTCTTGATGTGTTACCTCCACCAGCATTAGGCTTGTGTTGCATAATAACTCTACCAGCACTAGGCTTGTGTTGCATAATAACTCCACCAGACCACTAGGCTTGTGTTGCATAATAACTCTACCAGCACTAGGCTGCGTTGCATAATAACTCCACCAGACCACTAGGCTTATGTTGCATAATAACTCCACCAGACCACTAGGCTTGTGTTGCATAATAACTCCACCAACACTAGGCTTGTGTTGCATAATAACTCCACCAGACCACTAGGCTTATGCTGCAAAATAACTCCACCAGCACTAGGCTTGTGTTGCATAATAACTCCAAAGTTATATTTACGCATCCTACCGTCATTCCTCATCCTAAAGACATATTTATTAATATTATCGGCGACTAATGCAAAAGGGCATTATCTCAAATGCAAATCAGTATTATTTACATTGGTTTTATACATAATTAGGCCTAGGTTAGATTGGATGTTTTGGTTCTCTTGACAAATAATGGTATTTAGAGTGCCTTACGAATGAGTGAAGCAGTTTTCTAACAAAAACATTTCATTCAAGAACCATAGGGTAACCGATCCTCAAGCATCTTCTGTACCACTGCAGCTTGAGCGAGCTGGGTGGGCAGTAAGCTGTAGAAATAGAAATAGAAATAGAAGGTAGATATAGCCTAAGCTACTCTATCCCTTTGAGATGTATTTCTTGCTTATCTCAATAAACATACTTGAACTTGAACTTGCAGTAAGCTGTAGTGTTACGGCCTTAATAACCTTCCAAAAGTTGATAAGCCTGAAGGCCAACATGAAACGATAATCACCAGATTCAATCTTTCCGAGTGCTTGACATGCCCTCAAGTGCGCTTGCATGTGACTTTAGGCAACCAGGAGGCGCGAGGCGGCAGGGTAGGAGAGGAAAGGGGCCGAGGAGGCCGTCACACAAATGGCAGCCATCCACATGAGTTGTGACCTTAATTAAATGTCATTTGGATAGAGGAGTGTCCCCTCCCTCACCCCAAACTCGCCTAGTCCCTTCCTTCAACCTGGTCGCTTTCAATCAGACGTCAAGGTAATGATGACGGTCTGCAGCGGTGTGTGTGTGTGTGTGTGTGTGTGTGTGTGTGTGTGTGTGTGTGTGTGTGTGTGTGTGTGTGTGTGTGTGTGTGTGTGTGTGTGTGTGTGTGTGTGTGTGTGTGTGTGTGTGTGGGGGGGGGGGGGTGTGTACGCGCGCGCGCGCGCGCTTGAATACACGGTTGACATATTTTTCGTTTTCTCTCTCTGGCCAAACCCGGAACGACCACCATCAATCCCTCCCCAAGAAACCACTCATAATGAAGCTTCTTAAATTATCTCCACTCCTTTTTTGTACCCAGCTGTCGTGTGTTGAAACAAGACGCTTAACAAAAGACCGAAACCTCTCAATGGGAATCAATGCAGGCTTGCCTGGCAGAGGACGGGACTAATGGACCGGTAATGACAAGCAAATCACCCAACATTTTGCATTTCGCGAGACGGGATTATATAAGCAGGTCCCCCTTACCCTCAACAAATACAAGCGAGCATTACCTAGCCCACCTACATGTTACGCCCGTAGTGATATCGAGATCCATTAAAAATAAAAAGCATGATAAATTTATATTTATACGTAAATAATAAATTATATTGTGACAGCATTCAACAGGACGCCATTGTGACAGCATTCAACAGGACGCCATTGTTATACAGTATTCAACAGGACGCCAATGTTATATACCCTCGTGTGGATATAGTCGTCTACGTGCAATTATGAGAATGCTGGCAGAGAACTTCAGCTCTTGGTCCCCGTCTTTACAATTGTTGATCGTCCAGACACCTGATCAACATATCTTTTATCGTAACTTCTTTTTAAATTTTGCACGAACGGTTGGCTTCTGTTGCCTCCTAGTCCAGTTTATTCAGTTTTTCTACTATGATGCTGAATAATTATAATTAATAATAATAATAACTCATTGTTTCAGGGGACAGGCAGCCAGAGTGTATTTATGCACGTTAGGCTTATATTGAGGTCCCCCACTAGGTTGAATTACTGACTCTCCCCAATAAGCAACCCCACAACAAGCTTACTAACTCCTGGGTACCTACTTACTGCTGCTAGGTGAACAGATGCATTAGGTGATAGGAAATGCGCCCATTTCTGTACCATTTCCCCCCGAACGATTCGAACCCGATTGTGAGTCTAGAACGAACCCGACTGTTTTACCAGGACCCTCAGTTCCTCGCATCTCCAGGTTCCATCTGTGTCTCGCTTACTTTCATGTCCTCTTGTTCTTTTGCTATTTTGGAGTACATTTCCTCTTTGGTTATCACTTCCCGTGTTATATTCCTGAATTATATATCTTTACTTCCCTTGTATAGAGCTGTTAGGACTAGTTCCCTCATTATTTTCAACTACTCATTTCAGGTAGTTCTAACACAAGTCTAGTAGCCAACTATGCACTGGTTTAAGTTTATTTTTGTATGTATTTACTACATGCTGGGTTGTGTGTTCTAGGGCTGGTCTTACATAGCAAGTAAGTAATTATCTAACCGAAATTAACCTAGGTCTAAACAAGTGTCGTGTTCTAAATGCCTCATCATCATCATATTGAGTTATGAAGTGTAAAAAGATATTGACATAATACGTTCTGCTAACATTTATTCCAACTGTCCACAATTTTTTCGCAAAAAATAAAAACTTATTTTTTTACGACTCCTGTCTCAATAATTTGTTCCAGTACTCCATTGTTCTCGTTTTACTGGATTCAAAATTTTCCCCTCAACTTTATCGATTCCCACCATGATTTTATATGTGGTGAACATATCTCCCATTTTCATTCTACCTTCCAATATTGGCATGTTTTGTGCCTTTAACCTTTCCTCATAACCTACATTTTTTTTAGTTCCGGGAGGCACATTGAGTTGCATGTCTTAATTTGGGTCTTACGTATGACTTACGAGTTTTTAAAGTATTTTAAGCCAATTCTTGCAGCTTGCTGTCAAAGATCAATCACCCATAAATCTGTCTTTGAAATAATTTACTTTGTATTCTTAAATAATTTATTCCATGAAAATGACCGTGTCTCACTTATCCCGAGTTACATTTTATGGCATTTATAACAGTTTACTCCACGTGTTTACATCCTCTAGACCCTTTCTCAAGGTGGAGGAAATGTTCAGGTCCTTCATCCTTTCCAGTGTCTTAGCCTTACCTGCATCCACGTTCATATCACTGTATTCTTACAGGTAGATAACTTATGTATACAATGAACGGAATGGAAGCTAGAATATAGAGCTCTATTGCGACACTGCTAGTGACATTACTTCCTATGTATGCATATGTATGTATACTCCTATCTTTCTGTCTGGTGTAACACATTTCATTCATACTATTAACTTCCCTGCTGCTCCTCCTTCCACCACAATCTCTGCTTTAGAATGTATACACAGTAGTGTTTTCTTTAGCACCAACTGTTAATTTATTCCAGGATGTTTATTATTTTACGGAAATGAATATCTTTGTCGTATCTGCAATGCCTTCCGAAAACCATAAACTCATAATAACAAGTGATATATGAATGTCATTGAAAAGCATGACATGAATCAAGATTATCAAAAATGTTGATTATTTTAAAAGCTGGAAAAAATAAATCGCCTCGTAATCATAATTTGTACGGAACTGGTGTCTATGGAGTGTATGTAGGTGTATGTGTGTAGCCAGCCACACCATTCATGTGAGTGTAAGCGTGAGGGTTGGTGCGGTGGTGGTTCTGGTGGCTGGTGCATGAATATTCAATAATGTTGAGGAGGCAGGTAGGTAGGGCGGCGGTGGGCGTGGTGCCGAGGAGGGTGACTGGCTGGGGAGTCCTTGAGCCACAAGGGGTTAGCAAAAGGGCATGGTGCCTAAAGGGAGACACCCCTGGGAGTCCTTGGGTCGCGGAAGGTCAGTTCAAGGATGCCCGTGCTGATGATGGGGGTGGTAGATGGTGTCTTAAGCGTGACGCGGAGCTTGATCTTGGTGTGGCTAAGATCTTGTAGGCGTGATTGGATATTTTTCTGAGACGTGTTGAGGTGTGAGTCCTCGAAGCATAGGCAGGCGTGGGTCCTATTAGGCTGATGTCGATCCTCGAAGTCAAGGCTGGTGTGGGTTCTCTAAACGTAAAACCTTGATTTTGTATTGTTGCCGCCGGCGGCGGCTAGTTTATTGTGCACCCCATACCCTTCCTGTCAGCGGTAGCGCAAAAAGGATTACAGAGGGCACAAAAGGTCTTTATCATACCTCAACGGTGATCCTGTTGAGTGAGATCCTGTTGGCGTGGTGTGGCCGGGGGCGGGCAATGTTTACAGAGCGCCATGTTAAGCCAGGGTTCTACCAGGCATTAGTGACACTGCCTGGCCCATCGGGAAGGCTTCCCACAAGTTCTATGGTATCCGCGAGGAGCTCCTCTATACTATACTATGTTTGCTAAGAGTTCCGCAGTGATGTTGCGGTTGTTGGAAGCTCCTCCGTGATTTGTTGTCTGTTGAGAAAAAAAAACAGCCCAAGTTTTAAGAGACCGGCCCACACTCCGGTGTCGATTGTGGTGTTCTCTGCCTCCCGTCTCCATCACTGTATAATGCACATAAGAACAGTGATGACTCTATGTGTCAGCCTCCAACAGACCATTGTAGCAACCCATTCTACTGTTTATATAGTATTTTTGTATATATGTGCACCATAGTACAAAGATCGCCTTTCTAAGCAATTAGATAGTAGAATTTGGTGCTATTCACATTATAGAGTCGAAAAAATGAAGCTAAAAAACAAATTTAAATGTTGCCCAAACCACACACTAGAAAGTGAAGGGATGACGACGATTCGGTCCGTCCTGGACCATTCTCAAGTCGACTGTGATGAGGGAAGGAGGCGAAGGTAATAAATAGGCAAAAGAGAGGTGAGAAGAAAATCTCAGAGGAAGAAAAAGCAAGGTAAAAGGTACGAAAGATAAGGTGTAATAAAGGGGATAGTAATAGGAATAAGAAAGAAGTAATATAAGAAATAGGAACGTTTCGGACCGGAACGTCGTCGTCCCTTCACTTTCTGGTGTGTGGTTTGGTCAACATATTTCAGCCACGTTATTGTGACTCTTTGTCTGCAAACTTAAATATTCCTAGGCCTAGTAGCACACATATGTACTATATTAGGCCTCAGGTATCGTGTATTAGGCCTAGGAAGGTTAGGTTAGTTTAGTTTATCTTTGCAACATAAGTAGAAAATAGTTTTCCGGTTTGTCCAACTCAATATTGCCGATTTCTAGTTTCTAATTTCGTTGTACGTCGGTATATATATACTATGGTCCTCATTGTCACTAAGTACTACCAAAACAGGAGGATAGGCTCATTGTGGTAATATTTCAAGACCCTATACACCACTGCAAAGTATTTTGTGCCGTTTGTAAGAGGGTTACAAAGCCTTGCAAAATATTTGTGGTCGCTACAGAAATCTGCGAAATGTTTAAGAACATTACAGAGCTCTGCGAAATAAATGTTGGAATAACAGTTCCGCAAATAATTTTAGGCATTACAAATCCCCGGGAAATATTGAGTTCCGCTAAACACATTGTATATTATTTAATAAAGATACAAAAAATACATATATTTAAGCTCTACAGATTTCCAAAGTTTTTCAAGGCGCTACAAAACACATAAGAATTATAGTCAAATAGCCATTAAAACATCCTGAAAATCTAGAAAACTAATTAATCTTCAGTTAAACAAAGTTTTCAACATGACTGTCGCAAACATGGAACGAATAAAGCATTTATTCACGTCCTCTGAAATCACACTTGACCATAAGCTATACCATTTACCAAAAGCCTAAG
>NC_091179.1:14300563-14418063 GCF_040958095.1 Procambarus clarkii
AGAGACTTCAACCACGAGGAGATAGACTGGAAATCAGGGAATCTCCATGGAGTGATGTACATGAGTTTTGGTAACAAGGCATAAGCTGCTTTTGGGAAGGAAAGAAGGAATTATCAGGAGAAAGCCCCAAGCCATTAAGACTATATAGCATTTGGAAGGGGTCAGGATAAGGATTTGGGACGGGACGAATGGAAAGAATAGTTGGGAACTAAGCTACAAGTTAGTGTTGGGAACAAAGTATACGCTAAGGCTGTATTCTGGATTAATGCTCTTGAGATCATAAAAGGGTGCATGCAGAATTATAATATACAGCTAATTTTAATTGGTATAAACTTGACAAAGGATAACTAATAAATGTCTCCGTTAGTACAGAAACTGAACATAAACAAACTGGAAATTAAGAAGTAGGTATACGCCATACGCCCGTGTCCCCACCCCTCCAACCATCTCCATGACTACCCTTGGAAAAATTTAATCAGAGAACGCAAGGATGATGAAGATTTCCAACAGGAGATTCCTGACGACACGTGGAAAATTAAGGAGATCAAAGGAAGAGGACTATCTGCTGACTAAACCTTGTTTTCAGCCAGAATGCAGCTGACATTGAGATAATTAAGTATGAGGTACCACTAAGAGCCAGTGACCACTCTGCGTTGGTCTTTGATTATAAAGTTATATGAAAAACAAGTAAGGAGATATAAATGATGACTGGAGAATCGCCCAGTTGGACAGTGCCTGTCAAGTTTAACTTACTTCAGTCTGTCTAAATTCGGAATAGCAGAAGAAAGGCGTCCACGGCTGAATAACGAATAAACAATGATACGTTAGTACTTTTGGAGTGAGAATTCACATTTGAATCCGAGTGCATAAGATTTAACATTGTAGATAGCCAATTGACATTAGTGATTTAATAGTGGTTATTATACCTTTTCCAGTTTGTTCAAATTCAATAGTACAGATTTTTACTTTCTAAGAGCCTGTTACGTTAATATGTGTACATTGGTCCTCCTGATCGTTACTATAAGTACTACCTAGAGAGGAGGATGGGCTGAATTATTATTGTGTGTATATTATACCCATCCTTCTGTTTAGCATATTACTTTTTGTAACTATGTGCACCATCGTACAAACATTAATGTACTAAGCAATTAGATAGTAGAACTTTATATTATTCACTTTACAGAGTCCTAAAAAATGAAGCTAAAAAACAAACTTAAATATTCTTAGGCCTAATATAGTACGCAAATGTACTTACTGTATTAGGCCTCAGACAACGTGCATTAGGCCTAGGATGGTTAAATTAGTTTAGTTTGACTTTGAAACATAAGTAGAATATAGTTTTCTGGTTTTCCAAATAATAAAATACCGATTGCTATTTTCTAATTGCGTTGTACGTCGGTATATGTACAAACTCCTCAGCCTTCATATAAGCACTACCGAAACAGGAGGATAGGCTGTGATATTTTGTACCCCTTGAAATTATTGCAAATAAAATTTTATTATGAATGTAGTGTTGATCTTCAAGTGATAGTTCAAAGTGATTTTGACTAACTATGTGTTTCTTAATTCAGCATATAAGAAAATTTTTATTGTGTATTAATATCTACTAAAAGACGAGCACGTTGAATTAAAAAGTATGAAAGCCTAACATAGAGTTCTTATTATTTAACTGGTTGTGTGTTTAGTTAGTATAAAACTTACTGTACTGTCATCTAAAAGGTAATTGACAATAGGCTGCAGCAGAATTCCCCATGGTAAAAGGTGAAATGAAATGAAGATTATCTTTAAGGTTATCTCAATTGGGTTACAACCAGGCGGTACTGTTGTGTGTAAATTGTTCAAGCCTTATAAACACCTAGAACTGATGTGCTTGATGTAAATCATTCCTCACACTGCCCAACACAAATAAACCACAATAACTTATCCAAGTATGTATTGTTGGTATAGTGGATCATCCAGCGAGATAGTACAGTTAACACGACGATGGTACTAGTATACTTGTGATAAGTGTTGAGTATTAACGTTGAACTTCGTTCGTGTTGAGTATTAACGATGAACTTTTTTAAGAGTGAACAGCAAAGTTATTCACTCTACATCATACTTCACATTTAGGGAGGACCATCCATGAGGGTGAAGATACGCAACACACACATATACACTTTTGAAATCATTTTTGTAGTATCAGGATAGTAAACAGATGAACAAAAAATATTTCAGAACGCTATACACGACCTACGTTAGGCTTGTGTTATAATAAGTAGGCTCAGTGTGGAATTACTATTTGAAAAAGAACAAAATAAAAACTAGAAAAAATGCAGAGGTTTGCTACAAGACTAGATCATGAACTTCAGAGGGTTGAGTTACTAGTAAAGCAAGTAATTAATTGTGAATAGCGAATCCATGTTATACTACACCCATCTCACCACGCTGGAAAAAACACAAGAGCCAATAATATTGCAAATAAGCTTCTTAGAGGCATTGAGAAAATGGACAGAATCCAAATGTTTAGCGTGAGCATGGTAGTACGAGACAACATGTGTGGAAACTAGGAGTTGGTAGGAGCCATATAGATATTAGGGCAGCACTTTTCTCATTGTATGAGTAGTCAGTACGCGGAAAGAGCTAAAAACGGGAGGAAGTTGAGGCTATCTCAGAAGGAAGAGTAGCTGGAGCCGTTACAATTGGTAACCGGTGTTTGAAAGGCGGGGCCCAGGAGATGAATCTCGCTCTAAAAGCTCATACAGGTGAGAACACAAAGTACCAGTAATACATAAATGACTAATTATTCGCTATTTTTTGAGCAAATCACTTTGTTAAGGGAACTTTTATTACTGTAAACTACGGTCCGTGAACTGGTGCGGGTCATTAGCACAGTTTTATATCCTGGACCTCCCAAGGTTTACATTCTCACCCGGACGTTCTAAGGTTTATATTCTCACCCGGACGTTCTAATGTTTACATTCTCACCCGTAAGATACGAATGTTCGGGTATTCGACTCGAACTGAACAGTGTTTTATCAACTTACTTTAAGGAAGTAGTTAGACCACCGCATGCACGACGCACCAGCTTATCCAGATGCTCGGCCATTTTACAGAGCCATTGACAGTTGCAGCCGTTGAGGCTATCGCGAACACTGCTTGTAAGTACATATTACATACAGTCTTTTCGGCTAGTCCTCGGAATCACAGGGTTTTCCCAGAATACCATTCTACACCGGGTCAAAAGTCTTCTTGAGATCAATATACTGTGCGGAAGACTTCGTGCTAACTGACAGAGGCGCTCTACAAGGGCGCCAAGTGGAAGGGTTCAGTCAACTGTCGATTTCTGTGTTAGTATCCAGACAGCTCACGTCGGGGAGTAGAAATTAGATAAGTCTCAAATCAATACCATGATATGATGACCAATGGCTTTACTCGGTTCATTAAGCGATATAATGATCTAGTCATTGATGCATTATCTGGGTTATCTCCTTGTCGACAGGGGGATAACAAGCTCTTTTAATTAAAGTCTGCAGGATAGGCATATATTTTCCAAATAATCGCCACAGCTACAAGGAAAAGCTGCATCATGGCAATACCTTCACGTTTTTCCTAGTCCTCTCAAATGTCATAATTTTCAGTATAACTTCTGTCCGTCAACTTGGTCAGAAGAGGATGACCCAAGAGGATGCAACATCCTCTTCATCACCCAAGAGGATGCAACATCAGCAATTAATAGTAGACTAATGGAAGACCTGCCTTACCATGCTTTACTGTCATCATGCTTTACTTCGCCATAATGGTTGAAGGCGCGGGTTATAATCTCTCTCCAGCAAATCTCAGCCTGGTAGTTTCCGTTCTAGTTCCGGTGCCAATACAAGGTAAAGTAGACTATTTCTGGCCGTTACATTAGTGCGGGAGTACACTGGTGGGGAGCGTGAAGCAGAGACCGCAGAGGTAGAGGGGATGTCTCTGCAAAGTGACAACAAGGAAGCAGTACAGACGGAAACTTACAGTTATGAGGCTGCCACCGTTATGTTATCGAGATATAATAATATTAATTTGCTTCCATTACAGTACTGGGAAGATAACACTGTTACCTACGAGTCAGAGGTTTATATTAAGTCAATTCTTTGGCAATAATCACACGGATATATAGGTTGAAGAGGAGCCAATAAAATAGTGAAACAGTAGGAAGAAAATAATATAAGATCTAACGAAACATCTTGCTAGTCATCAAGTACTAGGTGGCCTAGTCAGGTATACTGCCCACATCTGTGTACCTTAAAGTAATGTGTCAAACGTTTGTTGAATGTGAATGTGGGAGAATGTTGAGTTAGAGAGTCAGGTGAACATGACATACGGTATGACATGAACTACGACGTCACGGCTGTTGAGCAAAACGTGAAGCCTGACCAGCAGTGTATCCGAGTGTTGTGAAGCCCGTGCAGCAGCAGATTGATTGAGATTGATTCTCTCAATCCCAGACAAGAGAGGAATCACAGGAGGACGGGCGTTGGGGGAAGTGACCAGTGTTGGGGGACCAATTCCACTGCCGTAAGATCCTAATAGTAGACCAAGTGGAGTAAGCAAGCGGCCGCTTGGCGACGCCTAGGAGCTGATACTCCCCCTACGTGCACATATAGATGAGTACACAGAGGTATACACCTGAGGCAGTGAGAGTAGCCCCTGCGAGGTCCTGGGTAATGCATGCAGCGTGTTGTTCAAGCGAGTGTCAGGTGGGCGGTGAAACCTGACGAAGGAGGCGCTTGTGTGTGGTAGTAGCCTAGCGTGTCCGACATGCTGGTAATAATTATTCCAACCAATTATTTAGGCAACAAGTTGTGTGTCGTAACAGTCGGTGGGTATTATGTGCGACAAGCGGAACCATGAGAGTTCAGGCCTTACGGTCTCCTGTTGCTGGTTATGGTGGTTGTGATGGTTGTGGTGATGGTGGTGATGGTGGTGATGATGATGGTGGTGGCGATGGTGGTGGTGGTGGTGGTGGTAATGGTGTATGGTGATGGTGGTGGTGGTGGTTGTAATTACATTTTAGCCTTTGCAACGTTCTCTAGCTATTTAAACTGTCATATCTATATCTGAAGATGTGAATAAAGTGTGCAGTCCATTTAATCCTCTAACGATATAAATTAATTCTAATGTCTGGTCCATTTGGGGAACCTAGTTTCCTCCTGAGCCCCTTTGTTCATGTACAAGCTATATTAAACAGTCTGTCATAATTTATCCTGGATATTCCTCTGAGTATTTTGTATGTCATAATAACTTCCTGTTTGTTCTATGTTTCAGCGACGTGATGCTGAATTAATTTCGTGTTCCTCGCACCTTATAATTCGTCCCGGCTGTAGGATTAATCTGGTGTCATACCCCTGAACGTCCTCCAACATTGCTTTTTGATTAAATATAAACACACTTATGTCGTATATTCCAGAATTTGTCTGAGACATTGGTTATACTGAGGACATTGTATAATGTGCATGAATTCCTACAATCTAATATCAATCGTTTATGTAGACAGGTTTTCAAAAATACCAGTTGAGTACATTCACTGACCTCTTAAAAACAGACCTTGGAAGTCGACCAGCAACGCGGCATAACGAAAGCAAATTCATTCATTCATTCATTCATTCACACACACACACACACACACACACACACACACACACACACACACACACACACACACACACACACACACACACTCTCTCTCTCTCTCTCTCTCTCTCCACACGACACACACACAGACCAAAAAGACAAACGTTTACTGCCTCTTATCATCGCGCGGAGGAAGTATAAAAATGAACCCGACAAGAGTGTCGTGCGTGAGGAGGGAAGAGGAGGGACGCAGCCTCTGAGGACGACGTGGTCACGGCCAGACCCCCTCCCCTCCCCCCTCCCGCCGCCACCATCACCTTTCCACCATTTTTTTTTTTATATAAGATACATTACCCTCTAGAGGAGGGAAGGAGGAGCTGATGATACAATAAAAGACAGGATGCAACCTACAGTATGCAGTGTGGTGGAGGCTACAGTATGCAGTGTGGTGGAGGCTACAGTATGCAGTGTGGTGGAGGCTACAGTATGCAGTGTGGTGGAGGCTACAGTATGCAGTGTGGTGGAGGCTACAGTATGCAGTGTGAGGGAGGCTACAGTATGCAGTGTGAGGGAGGCTACAGTATGCAGTGTGGTGGAGGCTACAGTATGCAGTGTGAGGGAGGCTACAGTATGCAGTGTGGTGGAGGCTACAGTATGCAGTGTGAGGGAGGCTACAGTATGCAGTGTGAGGGAGGCTACAGTATGCAGTGTGAGGGAGGCTACAGTATGCAGTGTGAGGGAGGCTACAGTATGCAGTGTGAGGGAGGCTACAGTATGCAGTGTGGGGGAGGCTACAGTATGCAGTGTGAGGGAGGCTACAGTATGCAGTGTGAGGGAGGCTACAGTATGCAGTGTGAGGGAGGCTACAGTATGCAGTGTGAGGGAGGCTACAGTATGCAGTGTGGGGGAGGCTACAGTATGCAGTGTGGGGGAGGCTACAGTATGCAGTGTGAGGGAGGCTACAGTATGCAGTGTGAGGGAGGCTACAGTATGCAGTGTGAGGGAGGCTACAGTATGCAGTGTGAGGGAGGCTACAGTATGCAGTGTGGGGGAGGCTACAGTATGCAGTGTGAGGGAGGCTACAGTATGCAGTGTGAGGGAGGCTACAGTATGCAGTGTGGGGGAGGCTACAGTATGCAGTGTGAGGGAGGCTACAGTATGCAGTGTGAGGGAGGCTACAGTATGCAGTGTGGGGGAGGCTACAGTATGCAGTGTGAGGGAGGCTACAGTATGCAGTGTGAGGGAGGCTACAGTATGCAGTGTGAGGGAGGCTACAGTATGCAGTGTGAGGGAGGCTACAGTATGCAGTCAATCAGCACGCAACAATTTACAGTGTGGGGAACAGACTACAGTCTGCAATCTACAGTGGCAAGTCCAGCTACATTAAACGATATTTAGTGCAATAAGAAGTATTGTCAAGCAGCTTATAGACTACAGTATAAGCTGCCTGCAACCCTAGATGGCCTGCTGACGCCAGGATGCCCACTCGCTTAAGTCAGCACGAACGTCAGAACGTAAACAACACAGTGGTCAGCGCAGTTACCTCAATAGCAATGGTCTCGTGTTCGATTCCAAGTTAGGGTGAGACGTTTGGGCAAGTTTCCATACATTTGATGCCTCTTTGCACCTAGCAGTATAACTATATACCGAGGAGTTAGGCGACTGTTGTGGGTGGTAACCCCTGGGAAAGGTGCGCGTTGGCACGAGGCGGGGGGGGGGGGGGAGGAGATCTTTATAAGCTTAATATGTTTTCTGTCCTTGACAATGAGAGACTATAACTTGACAAAACAATGGTTGGGGTAATGGTGGTGACTGTGGGGGTGGTGGTAGTTGTGGTGGTGAATTGTTGTAGTGTGGTGGGCGCGGGTGGAGGGCGTGGTAGTGTGGTGGGTGCGGGTGGAGGGCGTGGTAGTGTGGTGGGTGCGGGTGGAGGGCGTGGTAGTGTGGTGGGTGCGGGTGGAGGGCGTGGTAGTGTGGTGGGTGCGGGTGGAGGGCATGGTAGTGTGGTAGACGCGGGTGGAGGGCGTGGTAGTGTGGTGGGTGCGGGTGGAGGGCGTGGTAGTGTTGTGGGTGCGGGTGGAGGGCGTGGTAGTGTGGTGGGTGCGGGTGGAGGGCGTGGTAGTGTGGTGGGTGCGGGTGGAGGGCATGGTAGAGTGGTGGGTGCGGGTGGAGGGCGTGGTAGTGTGGTGGGTGCGGGTGGAGGGCATGGTAGTGTGGTGGGTGCGGGTGGAGGGCATGGTAGTGTGGTGGGTGCGGGTAGAGGGCGTGGTAGTGTGGTAGACGCGGGTGGAGGGCGTGGTAGTGTGGTGGGTGCGGGTGGAGGGCGTGGTAGTGTGGTGGACGCGGGTGGAGGGCGTGGTAGTGTGGTGGGTGCGGGTGGAGGGCGTGGTAGTGTGGTAGGCGCGGGTAGAGGGCGTGGTAGTATGGTAGACGCGGGTGGAGGGCGTGGTAGTGTGGTGGACGCGGGTGGAGGGCGTGGTAGTGTGGTGGGTGCGGGTGGAGGGCGTGGTAGTGTGGTAGGCGCGGGTGGAGGGCGTCTGGAGCCAGACACTGGCGCCACACTGGCCCTGCCCCCAGTGATGAAGACCGCTGGCGAGCAACAAGCAGCCTCACCATTATCTTAACATTTCGGGGAAATATTACAAACTTATTCGATGGTTTTTACGATTTAAAATCTCTTCTCTATGATAAAGGACTAGTCAGCTGCTCGCAAGTATTTTAAAACATTGGATCCAAAGTCAGGTGAGTTTTGTTGATTTTTTTAAGGCATCGTACAGAATATTTTCTTCCTCGCCAGACGACTGTGTGAAACTTTGCATCAAACTTTAAATTTTAATATAAATTCTTTAGAGCAGCGTGAAACTGTATGCTTTTGGCAACGTCAGATGGAAGCACCAGGCAGCGAAAATGTAAAAATTCCCTTCAAGGAAATACGTAAAAATAACATATGTTATTAAACTACAGTAATGTATAGAAGCCTCGACAGTGATAACACGCTCTATTGAACAACAACTCTTGTGATCCAAGAGAGCACAGAGCAAGGAGGTGCTGGTGTGTGTTAGTACCATTGACCGGTAGTCCTGAATGTCAACTCTCATACGTATATACACTAACATTTATGATGCCATGATTATGGTGTCAACATCTCGGCCCAGACTCGAGACGATAGCCTCAGTAGTTAGGGGAAGATCTACAATATTCCCTCGTCCTATAAGCGATCGTATTGGCACTAAATTCGGGGAATTTTCTCTTAAACAATTAACATACTATCTTACCTCGTTTTTCATAAATTATTTAATTCTAAACACATTGTGTGGTGAAATTTGACTCAAAATTAAACCTGAATATCACCCAGTAACTTCGAAAATTTACTATTAAATCTAAATATATTTTCACTGTGATTTCAGATTATACTGTGCATTAATAGTTTTTTTCCAAAAAGTAATTATCTTGAAGGAAAATTCAAGAAATGAAGTGTTTAAGTGCACACAGGAACTTCTGCCTCCGTCCACAACAGCCGCCGTCCACAACAGTCTCCGTCCACAACAGCTTCGTGTATTACAACATTTTACGAGTAAATAAATCAGCCGCCATTTAATTTGTTTTCAAAATTAGCTAAACATTTCAAGGTATTACATATCGTACAAAATATTTTATTCATGAATTCAAATGATGATGTAATTAAATAAGTAACATTTTCAAATGTTTCAGGTCAGGAAGCTTCTTAACTCAGTCCCTCTTCCTCTCTTCTTGTTTTCGAGCCAAGTTAACAATAACAGAAGTTTACGTAGATTCAATGATCTAATCCTTTCGGTCATAGTCAATAAATAATATATATTCGTGAAAAATCCCGAGGAAAATTTATATATGTAAACAACAGTTTAAGAACTACTGAATCTAAGATAAAAACGAAACGTGGACCGGAATACAGCGTGGAAAAAGAAAGTTACCATTATGAGGGAAAATATCCCCCCCTAGAAAACTTTCAAGATATATCAGGATTTTGGTAGCGCCTGCTCCAGCAAGTGGGGGGGGGGGGGGAGGGGGTGTTAACCTTGAACTTCTGGCCTGATTGTGTGTCTTTGTGAATACTCCGCCAGTCTACGTGCCGCGACACGAACACAAATTGTTTAGACTACGGTCTACAACACTGGCAGAGTTGTTGTTATGGTTATGTTGGTAATTGAAGTTATAACATCACTGTAGTGGGTATCCACCTGTACCCGGGTCTCACTCTCTCTCTCTGGGCCTGTACCTGGGTCTCACTCTCTGCCTTCCCCACCTCTTCCCTCCTCTCCCTTCTCTTCTCTCGCAGTTTCTCCCTCTCTTATATCTCTTTCCCTATCCCTCCCTCTGCTCCCTTCATCTTTCTCCCTAACATTCCCCTTTCCGCCACCTCTCCCCACTCTCTCACCGCACAACTTCCACTCTCTCTCTTCATCTTTCTTTCCATCTGTCCTAACCTCTCTTCAAACACACTCCCCTCTTGCCCCTTCTCTTCAAACCTCCTCTTCCCCAACCTTAACCCTTCTCTTTCCCATTCTGCCCCTCCCCCTTCTCCTCCTTCCTCCTCTCTCTCCCTTAGATAAAATATAAGAACTTAAATTGCTAAATATGTCTCTGAACAACAAAACAATATTTCAGGCATGACTTCATGGAAACTGAACGGGGATGGTGGGTGGGGGAGGGGGGGGGGGGGGGTAGAGCCCATATATTTCTCAAAGTGTGGCACTAGAGCCAACACCGACTTACCTATGACACTCCCATACCCTACATGCCTCATGTGTAAAGTTGCGTGGGGCTGGCCCCAAGCATCTGGCCTCCAGCCTTGGACAGGCAAAAAGACAGACATTTCTCATATACACAGAGAATTCAGTAACGCTAAAAATAAACATTCTCCCACTCTCTCTTATTTTATATTATATTATATATATATATATATATATATATATATATATATATATATATATATATATATATATATATATATTTATTTATTTATTTATTTATTTATGAGAGAAAATAACTTTCCATCGGACAAAACTAAAACACAACACATAGAAGTCTGCGGAGACTGATTGCCGTGTTTCACTGTCTCTTGGACGCTTGTTGTTGTCCTTCTTTAGGTTATCTTTAGATGATTTCGGGGCTTTAGTGTCCCCGCGGCCCGGTCCTCGACCAGGCCTCCACCCGCAGGAAGCAGCCCGTGACAGCTCACTAACACTCAGGTACCTATTTTACTGCTAGGTAACAGGGGCATAGGGTGAAAGAAACTCTGCCCATTGTTTCTTGCCGGCTCCTGGGATCGAACCCAGGACCACAGGATCACAAGACCAGTGTGCTGTCCGCTCGCCGACCGGCTGTTTGGTCAAGTGGGAGGGAAGGAAATTATGAGGGGAAAGCGCCAAGCCATTACGACTATATAGAGCCAAAAATGCCGATATATTAGAGTAACTGCCTTTGAACATGTATGCGTGTATTAAAATGCATACGAAAATTATAAATTGCAAAAGTTTTCTTCTGGATATCCAGTTACAGCCTGAATACACATTTGCTTGGCAAATATTGGGACTTGGCTCACTGGGGTCGGACGATACCGGAAGTCTAAGCGGAGTAGGACTAATATGTATGATGTTGAACGACGCCGCTGAGGAGTAACGTTGGAGTGGAAACTAAAGTCAAGTCCAGAACCTACACATCACGCTCTGTCAAGCAGAGCGGTAGTATCTATAATGGTCACAACAATTTCTTTGGATGAGGGTCGTAATTTGAGTTGAGTGTTGAAGTTAGGATGAAAATGCTCTCATTGATGACGAGACCACACACTAGAAGGTGAAGGGACGAAAACGACGTTTCGGTCCGTCCTGGACCAGGACGGACCAGGACTTGAGACGTGCTCAAGTCGATTATGAATGGCAAATATTGGGACTTGAGAATGGCCTCACAATCGACTTGAGAATGGTCCAGGACGGACCGAAACGTCGTTTTCGTCCCTTCACCTTCTAGTGTGTGGTCTAGTCAACATACTTTAGCCACGTTATTGTGACTCATCGCCGGTTCTCATTGATGTTGCCTCAGCTCAGCCTAACATCTAGACTTCATCTCGAGGTTCCGGTGCACATTTTTGTGTATAAACATCATGATAGAGATAAGAGAAGAAAGCACGAGTCAAAATATCACCCCTCTAACGATTCATTTAACACAGTAACATGTGAGAGTGAGAGGCGAGGAGCGCGCGTCCATCATAACATTACTATGCAACGCTCCTGGGAGACTAAAGGATCCTGCATAAGGCTGACTGACGCCTCAAATACATTGTTGGAGAGTTTGGTGTGATCGCCCGCCACCTGCTGGCCAGAGGCGGGTGCGCCAGGCTTGTGTAGCCATTACTTGCCATGCAAAATGTTCTAAAACAATTATATTTACGTGGTTTTCTTTACATTTCTATCGCTCAATTGTTTGCAAGTAAAGTTTGGTTTTTAATTTAGAAAATAGTTTTCTTATGATTTTAGTTTTTAGTTTTCTTAGTGATTTTATTTCACTCTGATATTGCCGCTTGATGTCCACTCCTGTGATGTATACACTGTGAAAAAGGCTCAAATCTTAACTAATAACAGTAATGTCTTTCATGGAGAATATTTTAATTCATTCTCTTCTATTAGCAACCGCTTCCCGTGTTGCACGTGACTGCCCTGGTGTCACGTACAATACGTTGGTGCATATAGACTGCCCTGTCTATTGTACCTATAGTGCAGTAGACAGGGCAGTCGGCTCCCAGTCAACTGGACTCGAGTCTGAGTCTCGAGCAGGGCGAGACGTCTGGGCACGTTTCCTTACATCTGATGCTACTATTCACTTAGCAGTAAATAGCTTAATTAGTGTTGTGAGTTGCATCCTGAGAAAGGTCACCCGTTGGCTAAGGAGAGAGGGAGGGAATTATCAAGGGAAAGCGCCAAGCCATTACGACTATATAACACTTGAAAGAGGTCAGGATAAGGATTTGAGATGGGACGAGGGAAGGAATGGTGCGCAACCTCTTGGACAGTGGCCAAGGAGAGAGAGGGAACTTCGATAAGAATAATAGGCTTCCTGTCCTTGACACTGGGATAAATGCTAATAAACGCAATCTAATTATGTAACCCGCCAAAAGCCACAAGACATAAAGGTACTTGATCACCTCTAATCATCAACACCTCGTGGCGTGTGCACAATGGGAATATGTCACATATGTACTTATTTATAAGCAAAATAGTTACTATAAGCAATAAGTCCTATATGTGCTGTCTTGTGCGAGAGCGGGTTGCAACAAGAGCCGCAGCAACCTTCAACACCAAGAGACCTGAACCCACGTCTCCTGATCCTCTTGGGGAAACACTCACTTAATCCGACCCTCTTAGCCCTAATACTAATAAAAATACAATTACAACTTGATAGAGCAACACCTGAGTCAACTTAAGTAGTCAAACTAAAATAAAGTGTGTTAGCAACCAACTAAAGCAGAAGAGTCTACGTCGGATCAGAAAATAAAAACAAATAAGAACAATTTTATTACGAGAAATCGTAATAAAATATGAGCAGAAAACCGTAATAACATTATTGCGAAGAACAAAAAAATATCATGTGTCTCAAATTAATTAGATCGACAACAACCTAACCATATCGGGAGAATTATTCATTAATTTACAATGAACTGGTGTCCATATGCAGGCGATGAGTCACAATAACGTGGCTGAAGTATGATGACCAGACCACACACTAGAAATTGAAGAGACGACGACGTTTCGGTCCGTCCTGGACCATTCTCAAGTCGATTGTGATGAACTGGTGTCATTAGTTACGGTAAGATATGTAACATGATGTATACACACATAAATGAACTTACACACACACACACACACACACACACACGCGCGCGCGCTCGCACACATAAACGCACATATACAGGCAAACAAACATGCACACACACACGCACACAGTTCCTCAACCAATTAAATCGCCTATCTGAACGAAAACGGTAACTTTAATATAATGAACATGGCTCCTCCTTAGAGTCTCCCTTGTAAATACAGAAACAAACTCTACACAACAGACACGAACGTCCAGGTTAAACATATAAGTGTTATTTCCACCCACAAAATAGCGTAATACATCACTTGGTAAACATACTCCTGTTTGTTAAATGACTGATGCAGATCAGCGAACTTTGTTTTTGTACGAGTGAAAATAATAAAAGTAGGCTACCTTCCTAGGCTATATTTTGTTGAAAATACGCTTTAAGATCTAATGTGTATTTCTTGTATGTAAACTATGACTACTGATACACTAGGTGACAAAGTTAAATACCCTCCTCGGTACTCTGACTCGGTAACCCAACAATCTCGCAGGCTTGCTGACTTACAGACAATCTCACACGCTTGCTGACTTACAGACAATCTCGCACGCTTGCTGACTTACAATCTTGCAGGCTTGTTGACTTACAAACTCACAGGCTTGCTGACTTACAGACAAACTCACAGGCCTTGCTGGTCCCTCCACAGCAGGTGAAGCATTTTCACCTCATTCCAAGAAAGAAGGTAAACAATAAAAACAGACCCTTGAATGAGACGAGTGACCATACAGGTACGTGTGGGTGTTCGAGGTCTGGGGGCTCTGAGAACGGTTGTCAATGCATCTGAAAATTTGTTATTGATTTTTTCTTAATTTAGCCAAATATTTTATTATAACGTGTAATTCGGCTTAATATTATTTGTCCAGTGACCGCAGTTTTTATCCATATTTTACGGTTCGTTTCACCGAACATCAGCAAAAGTAATACTTAATGTAAAACAAATAACAATAATATACATATGGTGAAATATATCTAAAATTATTTATACAAAGGTAATAAACTAGATTTGTAAAAGAAACACCATGAATATACAAATGCAAAAAACACAATAACCTAAATTTAAATAAAACTCAATGAAAAGTCCAAATCTTCATTAGTAGATAAACCTGAAGCATTATTCCCAGGACGAGAAAAACAGCTAATACATGGGTTCATTTCCAGCCCGCGCTTCCAAACTCAAAATGAAACCGTCAATTTTCATTTTTCACTTTTTGTATTTCCTGTTTTCTATGTTTACCCTGCTTTTTTGTGTGTTTTTTTTTTCGGCGACGCAGCGAGTTATGGGAGCTGCAGAGGGGGACCCCCCCACCCATACCTATGATTATAATAATAATAATAATAATAATAATAATAATAATAATAATAATAATAAATAATAATAATAAGGCGTGGTTCAAGGCGTGCTCTTGGGAGTACCCATGTTTTTGGTTCAAATCCCAAAAATGGTTTTGATTTTCTCATTGATTCATGATAAAGTGATTTCTTTGTGCATTATTATTATATTATTTTTATTTAGTAATATTATATACAAATTATCGTTATACTAAGTAATAATAACAATAATAGAAAGGAGGGATATAATGAAAAATATTATTTACATAATTAAAAAATAAAACCGTAATGATTTGCATTTCTATTATGAAATTTATTTTAAACAGTCGAATTATTTAAAGTAAAATATTAAATATCTGATTACTCACTGATATATTTAGCCTACAAAACAAAACTAAATTACACGATAAACTTCCCAAAATAAACGTTCTTGGCCAGAAAAGAAAGCTGCAGTGCTACTAAGATAATACAAGTGAGAGTTCTGCCGGCATATTAACATGCTTACTCCCGTACCCAAGTCGAGACAAGGCAGCAAGTAAACAACAACCAACAAGAGAGAAATGCGGACAGACGTTGCGGAGTGTTGGATCGTCGTCAGATCTGCTGCAGCGCTCAACACAGGTGCTGATCCTCCTCCTTTGTGGCGTCCTATTTTTTCTTCCACGAGTCTTATAAACTACAAATCGATTTGGTAGATTGAGTCAGGAATTATAACTTACGCATCAAGCTCATACGAAATTAAATTGCCTTCCTTTCATAAGATGCAGGTTTATAATAAATATGTACTTAGATCTGCTAACTTGACAGCTACATCGATCGTAGTTTTTTTTTGTTAATACATGAGTTACATTTGCATTTGTGCAGCTAACCGAGACTATATGAAGGGGAGTACAGTGTGTCAAAAATGCTAACTACGTGATGTTAATAAATCCCCATCACACAGGATGGTCAGTCATACAGAGGCATGTGATAGGCTGTCTGCACTGGCATACTCCGGATGCATTTTGATCGTATTGGTCACTGCTTCATTTTTGTTAATTTAATTATATAACTCAGAGGAAATATCACCTGTGTGTTATAATAGACGAAAATTATTTAATATATTTATTGTACATTAATATACATGTATGCTGGAGATATATATATATATATATATATATATATATATATATATATATATATATATATATATATATATATATATATATATATATATATTATTTATTTATTTATACCTAAACGGGGTACCACCTCAGGTGCAAGTCCCAGCTGTGTCTGGGTACAAGTGACAGGATGAACAACCCAGCGGGTTTTCTTCCTATTGAGGAGTGTTGTACATGCTGCTATGGCGATGTGTCCATTCACAAGATGAGTGGCGCTGCCCAATAAAACTCGCCCCTCGGGGCAAAAAAAAAATTTTTTAGATGGAGTGACAATTGCATATTTCCAAGCTATGTGAACTTTCCCATGGTGTAGAGATTTCCTGGATTGGAGTTTCAGTGGTAGACATAGTTCATTGGCCTGTTCCTTTGATTTTGGATTGAATTCCACCCAACCTGGAGCTTCAAATTTCTTTATCAAAGCACTTCCTGATTGTTTCGCACATTTTGGCATATCCCTTAATACATTATCTTCCTCTGCTTCAAAACATTTTTCTCTTTTCAATTATGATGTCAGATTCATTCAATTAATTGTTTTATAGGTAAAATTCCCCATTTTAAGAGTTTAGCCGCATCATTTATCAACCTTCTCAGGTCTGAAACGTTCTCTGCTGTTGCTGTGTCTGCCCTGAAACACATTCCCGGTAGCAGTATTCGGTAGCAGGCAATTTCGAATGGGTGATACATGAGCAAGCAATGACAAAGGTAGGACTAACCTTAGAAATACTAAATAAATTAACCAATGTTTAGTCTAGTGCATTTATTGCGCATCCCATAGCCATCCTATGGATGGTAGTAGAAAAGGTTACAGAGGCACATATTAAGTACAGGAACTGAACCTCAATGTCAGAGTGAACAAATGGTACGCACTCAAATATGAAGTGGCAAAGCCAGGGTCCATATACGTCTTCAAAAATAGATATTTCAGAGCCGGGCCCTAATGGCTCAGAAACCAAGAAAATGGCCAAGAAACCAAGAAAGAAAAAGAAAATGGCACCAATTGATTGAAATTTGAGATATAAGTTTAAAGTGCTAAAGTTCAACCCCAAAAAGCAATACAATATGTAATAAACTGTACTTCAGTATTGCCCTCAATAATAATTTTATAGTTTACCTCACTAGTAGACCGGGCCAAGTTTTCTGTAATAGCGAGACGTAAACAAAGCCGAGACGCCAGTCGCCGACGATGACTTGGTGGTAAGATGCTCTCTTCAGCTCTATTTTACTCTGGCTAATGAAAATAAAACGTTAACTTGTAAATTAATAAATGTCAAGATTGATTTTAAAATTCGGTAGCAAATAAATGAACACTACATCTTAAGATTAACTTTGTGCTCTAGGGGAATCAATACTAAGCATTTTGGTGCTCGCCAGGTACCGGTGTACTGAGGTTTTCAACTAATCAGACTTTAACAATTAACATGTTATTCATATAGCAGCTAAGGATTGCACTGTTGACAGCTAAAGCAGCTGCATGTGCATGTATTCTCTAGTTTTTATTACCAATTCAACCTAATTAGAAAATGTATAAATACTGATATTAAATTTGGCTAGGCCTATAAAGTTATACTAAAAATTCACTGTCGGGGGACAGGAAGCCAGAGTGTATTCATACACGTTAGACTTGTATCGAGGTCCCCCCCACCCCCAAAGTCGAATTACTGATCTCGCCCAGGATGCAACCCCACAACAAGCTGACTAACTCCTAAGTACATATGTGATTCTAGGTATACAGATTCATTAGGTGAAAGGAAATGTGCCCAATCATTTCTGTCCCGCCTGGGATTCTAACCCGGAATTCGCGATTGTGTGTCGAGAACGTACCAGACTGTACTACCTGGACCCTAGTCGAATTACCATTGCATTATCATGCAATAATAATAATGCTTAATTAGGGGAAAGTACATACATACAAAATGAGTAATAAGCAAAATATTGGATTTCTAGATAGAGCTATGTATACAAAGAGCTATATACTATGCCTAAAGCCATACGCACAGCATTTTGGACATGACGTGGAAAAAATAAACTAGAAACTGAGACAAAACTAATTGAGATCAAATTACAGTTGAAAATAACGCAGTTAGAGGTTTGAAATTTCATATAGCCTAGTTCTATGATACAATATTGTGTGTCAGTGTTCCATGTCATTTTGGAAATAGACCATATTGGAATAATGAACCCTAACTTCGTGATTATGGATACAGTATATTCACAATACTGTACAGTATACAGTTTGTATACAATATTGCCTCAAAAACAATTATCACTGCCCTTTAATGATAGTTATGCCATCCTATTACAGTACAGTATATTACATCCAAGTAATGCACCCCTTCATTATTTGCTTGTATGTAGACGATGAGTCACAAAATCGTGGCTGAAGATATGAAGACTAAACCATGAAGACCAGTAAGATGAGAAGACGACTTGCTTCTATGTGCAAATTTATGACCCATCACCATTACAAACATTATGTGTCATAGTTGAAAGGTTCTGAGTTCCAATTCCCATACCAAGACCACCATTTGGGCAGCATTTCCTTTCATTTGATGCCTCTGCTCTCCTAGTAGTAAATTGGTACCTATGAGTTGTGTGTTGCATCCTGGGAAAGGTCAGTAACTGACCCTGGAAGGACCAACTTTGGCAACCATATATATACAGCCACCACTACAACCAAAAGTCACACTGCAACCTCAGCCAGCACAACTACAAAAGAATATAACTTCAGCTATTACATCAACCATGTCAAACACCATAATGACCTCAGAAATTACACAATAACTACCTCAGTCAGCACTGCAACCACAATCACACACCAGGACACAGAAAATTTAGAGCCACCACAGAGCCAACTCAGGAGGCAGGTTCAGCACTTAAACAACCACTTAATAAGGAAAAACCATCAGGCAAGATGTGCAGCTTAGGTCCAGATAGCAAGAATTAAGGCCAAAAAAGCTTTATTTTATACTGTATTGCTGCCCCTGAATCATTGCTATCATGTTAGAATACTGTGTTATAGAACATTAATGCAATTTTGATGCATCCTCTTCTAAATGCTTTAAATAAAGATGAAAATGTTCCACCTACATTATCATTATACAGTACATGAATTTCTGAGAGTTACACTTGATAAGTTTCACTGTGGTAAAACTAGACAGACAATTCAGCATTGTTTTTAGGGTGAACTTGTATACCGATACAACAGTTTTATGTATAGATAACTTGTATTTCATACTTTGTGTTCCAGATACCTTTGCTGTTTTTATGAGGGTTATCTACAGATGAATAAAGGTACGTTTAAATTTAAGTACTGTATACTACTGTACCACAATTAGTTACTTTAATTATAATTAAATTTAGATTTTCTGGGGGAATCCTCTTCGGCTTTCCCAGAGCTAACCAGGCTGATATGAATGTATTAGACCCTGGCACCAGTCAATGCGCATGGAGTTCTAGGCCTACCGGGGACCATGAGCCAGAACCTGGCCCCCCTCAGAGAGGCACGAGGAACAGTGGTCTATAGAAACCTATGTCTGCCTCTACTCTACACAGACACCTGTCTTGTCAAATCGGCTCTGATGCACAACCTACTCAACATGAACCTTAGTCCTGGCTTTGTTGCTGTTGACTCTTCCCTTTCACAGTATATACTCAAATATTCTAAACTTTCTAACAAACGTGACCTAACATGAGCCTACTTTTCATTTTTTCTTTCTTTTTTCTTTTTCTTTCTCTTGTTTCTTTCACGTTCCTGGTCACCATTCCTTCCCTCCCCCGTCCCATCCCAAATCTTTATCCTGACCCCTTCCCAGTGCTATATAGTTGTCATGGCTTGGTGCTTTTCCCCTGATAGTTGCCTCCCATTCTTACCCGTATTATTACACCTTGCATTCCCGTACCTTTTGCCTTGCTCTTATCTTCCTCTAAGATTTCCGTTTCCTCACCTCTCTTGCCTTACTTAATGCCCTTGCCTCCCTCATCTCATCACAATCGACTTGATAATGGTCCAGGATGAACCAAAACATCGTCGTCTCTTCAATTTCTAGTGTGTGGTTTGGCCAACATACATACATTTTATTTATATATATATATGATAATATATGTTGCCCAAACCACACACTAGAAATTGAAGAGACGACGATGTTTTGGTTCGTTATCATTAACAAATACTGTATTTTGTGAATATTTAAAACATAAATTTTAGTCATATAATATAAAAAAGTGGGCAAAGTAACTTGGTATTAAGATCAATATGTTCCCAGTGTACAGAATATCATATACAAAAATAAACATACTGTACTTTTTTAAGGAATTTTATACAGTACAGTACTTAAAGTTCTGATATATTTCAATGGACCAATCAGTCGTCTGAAATGTAAATTTGCCAATCATATCTAATGAAGCATTTGAATAAATCTTTTAAGTATTGTTTGTGGAAAAATATAGGACTTTTTTTTTTCAGGAAGCAACAATCACTATACTCTGCTTCTCCAAGATGAAGCAGAGACTGATGGAGTAGGGTTGGAAGAGGAGGAGGAAGTTGAAGATGGGTTGAATGTGATGGAGGAAGAGGACGAAGAGGAGGATGAGGATGAGGAAGAAGATGATGAACCCATGGAAGATAGTGACGAAGAGGAGATATTTAGTAGTAGCAAGCACCGCACACTCACACACCATGAAGGTGCAAATTTAAATGGGCAAAATCATATAGGTAAGGAGCTCTACAGTACATATTTAAGCTTTGGTTTGGGAGAGTTTTAGGTTATGGAAATATAGTTTGTGATTTATGAATATAATCTTGATACAAAACCAGTATTTTTTTTTTGTTAGTAACCAAACTCTTTCAGCACAGTGTATAAAAAAGGTTAGTATATTCTGTGTTTGTGTAAGGGTATAATTTTTTAGTCCATTCTTAAAGATAAGAATGTGTGTAGGGGTGATGGATGACAAAAATGCATACATACTGCACTTTCTTAAGCACAAGGTAATCACAGTGACATGATCAGGACAGGGATTGGTACCTGCCTGGTAAACATCAGGTGCATACGACATTCCTCCTTAGCTCCCTAAGCCACGACATTCATAAAGGTGTGGCACTTGTCTGGTGTTTACCAGATTGCTGGTTCAATTCCAGTCTTACTCCAATGATTTTAACACTTTCTAAAAGTTTCAAATCCATACAATGCACTTCATTTTTCATTAAAAAATACTTAGCATAATAAAATACAGTATCTGTTGCCAAAAGCAATACACTACCTGCAGTAATAATAACATTATAAGTAGAAGTACAAAATATATAATGTAATAAGCTGAGGCATGCCACTGTGCAAGTCAGCCAGTCAGCTGCATCTTCCCATTTACCAATCAAATGTTTGGCTCCACAAATACAAATAAATAATACAGATACAAAATAAAAATTAAAATGTAGAAGATATACAAAGCACATGATGTGAAAACAAAGTAAATTGTTCCAAGCAAGTTACAAGAGTTAAAGCAGGCATCATTCATAGTATTGGTTATGGTGGACTGAGGGCTAGCTCCTCTCACACACTCCCAAATAATTACCACAAATAACACTGGGCCCTGGCTGAGGCATAAGTGGCAAGGGAAGCTGGCTAAACTGACCAGGCCATGGCTGAGGTAGAATTAGCAGAGGAAATAGGTAATATTTGACAGGAGCATAGCTCTCATCCTATAACTACATCTAGGTAATTACAGAATCTAATATATGATGCTCATAAACCTCCTCTTCAAACAGTGGGGAATTTAAAATCTGACACACTTGCTGCACACAAGGACGACAGAAGTCTACATCATAAAGCCTGCTCCCACAAAACAGACACAGCCTGATAAGCAACCACACGAGAGTACAGCTCGTCTAACACCAATATCCAAAAAACAGCATACAGTTAGGTGTACCAGGCACTGGGAAAGTGTCTGGTCAAAGCAAACATTAAACCACATTCTTGAACACTCAGTGATGGAGGGTGTAAGCAGCCATCAACCCCAAGAAGCATGCACAATCCATGTGCATGCTTTTAACACCGGGCCCCTAACACTCAAAGGAACAGGACCAGCATATTAGGCAGGTGGTGAACAAGCACCAGCACACAATCAACAGACTGTCTCTTCCTATCAACTGGCCTCACAGAGTAGTACAAGCTGCAAACACTGTTCAGAAATGAGATACTGTACCTTGAGAGGAGGCAACTTATAGAAGAGTGTGTCTGCAATCCCTCAGAGCAGGTATCTCTTGCTGGATATAAGGTAACACAATTACAAGCTGACCCAGCAAAGACAACCCTGGCCAGAGCTGGAACAAAATGGAATGCTAGAACACACACATTATGAATGGATAAATATATCATGAAGCATTTAAATGAAACAAAGCTATTGCTTCTGGCAGAAATAATGTTTCTGGGTGAAATTTTAAACTGAGCTTAGTCAACATTTAGTAGTTGGTAAAAGAAAGTATCATTGAGGGGAAATGGCAATGATTTCTTATGTTAATTTGTTTATGCAACAGGCAAATCAGTCCACAATTACATAGGGTTAATAAATCATTTTAATTAATTTTCTCTTGTTACAGGAGGCCATGGAAATGAATACCGATTATTGAATAATAATGATGCAGACCTCAAGACAGTTTTAGACACGCCTATTACTATTTGGACACCAACACCCATGTCACCTGCTCGTAGGGCATGCTTCATTGCATCCATTATGTTGGGTATTCTAGTTGTGGCGACCTTTCTCTGGGTGCTACCTTGTGATGTACAGCCTTGTGAAGGAGAACTTGAATTGAGAGACAGAGATTGGGCTGTGAAGATTGAAGGAATGGGTGAGTTGTGTAAATGCTTTGTGTGTGAATTATTATTTATTTGTGGACACAATACATGTATTTACTTACCATATTACTTTGGCCTTAAGTCATATAATTTAAATTGTATGTTTGGCTCACAAAAATAACACTTGCAATTTAAAACTTTCAATCCCAGGTTATTTACTGTATGAGATGCATGCAGTGTAGAATTACTGCTTGTGACAATATGGATCCTCATCAGGGAGTGGAATTTGAATGTGACAACTCCTAACAGGAATGTAGATTTAAAGAATGCCTATGCTTACTTTAAATGAGGAATGCCTACCTTATGGAAAGAGTAATATATACAGTATATACGGTACTTATGAATAATAATATTAAGTTCAGATAATTATAACAGATCTTTGAAAGTAGATAAGGTATTGAAATAGTTATTAAACAAAAATATAGAATAATTAAATATTATAATTCAGCACCATACAGTATTTTTTATATTGATCAACATTTGCACATTTGAAAGTAAAATTGAAAAATTGCAGTGTAGAATTACTGCTGACGGTTTTGGCCTCCACCACCTTCTCGGCTAACTTGTTCCAACCATCTACCACTCTGTTTACAAGAGTGAATTTTTTTATGTTCCTTCGACAGCTTTGTTTGCTTAGTTTAAATCTATGACCTCTTGTTCTTGAAGTTCCAGGTCTCGGGAATTCTTCCCTATCAATTTTATCAATTCCCGTTACTATTTTATACGTAGTGGTCATATTGCCTCTTTCTATCGCCTCTTTCTATCTTCTAGTATTTTTCTTTCTATCTTCTAGTATTTATCTTCATGTTTAATAAATCTAACCTCTCCTCATAGCTCTTGTCCTTCAGTTCTGGAAGCCATTTAGTCGCATGTCTTTGTTCCTTTTCCAGTTTGTTGATGTGCTTCTTAAAACACAGGCACCATACAACCACTGCATATTCCAGCTTTGGTCTAACAAAAGTCGTGAACAGTTTCTTTAGTATTTCGTCATCTATGTATTTAAAAGCAATTCTGAAGTTAGAAAGTGTAGCATAGGCTTCACGCACAATTTTCTTTATGTGGTCCTCAGGTGATAGTTTTCTATTTAGAACCACCCCTAGATCTCTTTCTTTATCAGAATTCTTTAAAGATTTCTCATAATTTATAGGTTGTATGGGATTTATGTTCTCGTATTCTACATTCCATAACATGGCATTTATTCACATTAAATTCCATTTGCAATGTGGTGCTCCATACACTTATTTCCAGATCTTCTTCAAGGGCATGACATTCATCTAAGTTTCTTTTCTTCCCTATTATCTTAGCATCATCAGCAAACATGTTCATATAATTCTGTATTCCATCTGGTAGATCATTAATGTAGACAATGAACATTACCAGTGCAAGAACTGAACTCTGTGGTACTCCACTCGTGACATTTCTCCAGTTCGATACATTGCCTCATTTTTCTGTCAGAAAATTTTTCATCCATATTAAAAGCCTACCTTTCACTCCTCCAGTATGTTCCAGTTTCCAGAACAACCTCTTATGTGGAACTCTGTTGAAAGCCTTTTGTAGGTCCAGATAGATGCAGTCAACCCAATCATCTCTTTCCTGTAAAATTTCAGTGACTCGATCATAGAAACTGAGTAAATTCGTTACGCAGGATCTTCCAGATCGAAAACCATACTGTCTGTCTGTTATTATATCATTTTTCTCCAGGTGTTCAACCCATTTAGTTTTAATTATTTTTTTCAATATTTTGACTATTACACTTGTCAGTGATTCAGGTCTATAATTGAGGGGGTCTTCCCTACTGCCACTTTTGTAGATTGGAACTGTGTTACTCTTTTTCCACATAACAGCTACAATGCCTGTACACAGGGATACCTTAAAAATCAGTTGAAGTGGAATGCTGAGCTCATGTGCACATTCAGAACCCATGGCAAAACTCCATCTGGACCAACTGTCTTGTTCATTCGCTATTCCTTTTGAGAAAGGGATAACAGAAATCAAATGATGATTTGTGTGTGCTTAACCTAGAAAAGTTGGTGTCAAAGCCTAGTAAAATTTTGTTCCCTTTCTATAATATCTTCTAGGTATCAATCAAACCAAGCTAGTTCAAAGACTTGATGGAGGGAATAATGTTCTTCTCAGTTACTACACAGCAATCAACATATCCAGTTGGGAGTCAGATAATTCCTCTTTCCCAGATGATGAATCATGGCAGTCTGGTTAGTATTTTATGTTTAAATTTTATTACCAACGAATTTACAGTGATTTTCCAGTATTTAATTAAATGATGATGATGATGATTAGAATAGCACATTTCAGAATATTAAAGTTGTATTTAAAATAATTTTTAGACATTTAGAATGAAAGCTCTTGGAAATAAAATAATGTACCATAGTTTACTTTGATATAATGCAGTTTAGACCAAGTGAAACAAGTTATCTCCTGGTCAAGGAGAATGTATATTGTTGCCTGCAGCTTTCACTATGTTATGGTCCGTTTCCAGGCAAATCAGTGTTTTCTTTCATGGAACTGCTTTAGATAAAATGGAGGTGTATCTGTCATATTTTGCAACTTTATACTGTGTAAGTACTGCATCAGATTACTTTATATCAAATATCTTAAATTATGTGAACAGTAGCTAATTTTAATTAGTTTCATTTTTGTTTAGTTTTCCACTTATTTCAGATAACACACAAACAGATTGTAGCAACTGTGGCTTAAGTGGCAGCAGTGTTAGTGAGGGTGATGGTCACTGCGGCCTTCTAATGCTGGATGGTAACCTGGGCAGAGAAAACTGGCGCATTTCTCTAAGGGAATGCCCTGTAGATCTGCAATGTGATTTGGTAAATAGAAGTGAATGACGTTAGCAACTCTGATTAATAATGGCTTCATCTATAGTGCCATTATTAGATATTTACATCTTTATTCATATATTTATCTTCGTGTTTGATGACAATATTTATTTAGATTCAATGTTTCATAGGATCTTTTAATGTACATAAATACAACATAAGCCATTATTTGTATATTAAAATTGCTTTATATCATACATTTCCTGAAAAATATATAATTTATCTATGTGAGCTAAACATTCTTATGGCTTTTTATTTTTATTGCATAAAACATAATGGTTCTTGTTATATTCCTCATTTTCCTTTAGCTTGATGTTAGTGGAGACAGAGTACCAGACTGCATTGTCCGGGGTGCTAATTCCATGGTCTCCATGATTGAGGCACGATATGGTAACCTTATATGGCACTTACACATGCATAAAGATATTGAAGGTTAGTAATTTTCTAAAGTTATGATCCTCACTTGGTAAACATTATTTAGGAGTGTATTATATTTATTTTACAAAACTATATAGCAGGAAGAATTATCTTTGCCAATGCCTATTTGCAATAGAACAATTAACATTAATAAATATACGATAAATAACTTGCACTTTTGTATTCGCGTATTTTATGTAACGATTTGAAACTACATCAAGTCTTTCGCACTCTGCTAAATGCTTTATCAAGATATGAGTTAGAACGATCCTTATGGTTAAGATGAGACTTGCATCTCAATGTTGAGATGTAGTTCAAAGCTTTACATAAAATACACAATTTCATAAGTGTGGGTTTTTTATCCTGTGTTATGTTTATGATAAGACATTACATTACTTATTAATAAACATTTTATAGGAATAAATAAAATAAGATTGAAGAAAAGTGTGTTGGATACAACATGATTAGTTACTTTACATGATACTCAGATTGAAAGGATTAAGTTAAGTGGCACACATTTTGAAAGGGTAAGGTTAGATTAATGTACTGTACATATTACATAAAATATAAAATGGTTAGGCTAGGTTACTGGGTTAGGTGGAGGTTTCTCAAATTGTTTGTATTTATATATATATATTTGTTTTTATTATTGCTGAATGAACGTTTGAAATGTAAAAAAGAGAGCGAGAAGGGTAAAAGTTAAAAAATTGATTCTTGAAAGTGGAACGCAAGCTAAAGAGAATGGCTACAGTAATTAGAAAATGTTATCTTTAAAGTGAAATAGGATAAAATCATGCCGAGACATGTTTTTTATTTTTATTTATTTCAGACAAATGTTGTGTGCATTGATTCTGTTTCAACTTTATAAACTGGATAAAATTTCCAGATTCATCACCATCTCAGCCAACGAGCCACACGTCACATTCACCATTAAAACTTTACAATCCTGGACCTGCACTCCTCCTTCCTGATGTTAATAATGACAGTTTTGGGGAGCTTCTCTTCTCAGGCTTGTTGACATCCAAGAAAATGCATTCTTGGAAACAGGAATATCCAGATTCTGAAACTTGGAGTACTGAATCAGAGTTACCAGAATCTCTAACTTCACATTCCTTGATAAACCACTTAGTTCTTGTGTGTGGCCAATCAGGAAGTATTATTGGTTCCCCATTAGTTCTCAAGCAGTGCCAAAGGATACTGTCAGTTACATCAGATGGCCAAGCAGTATCATATTCATGTTTGGGCACTGTAGGTAATGGTAAGTATATTAAATTCCTAAACCTCTAGATGTTGGTATGTAAAAAATAAATGAGACTGATAGTTATTGCTATTATTGAGAGATTCAAGTATCATCCAGACCTCACCTACAGTATTAATTTGAGGCATTTTGTCAGAATATGTCTTCATGCAAAGAAAAATTCACATTAATAATTATCCATCTATTATTTGATGCATTTTTCGAGGTACCTGTGGGACCTCAGTTGGTCCTGGAGGTATAGCACTGTGGGTGCCAAGCCATAGGGAATCACACCAGGCTTTGAGATCCACTTCTCAGCCTCTCCTGCTTTCTTCTCTTACAGATAAGATGAGGCTGTCTTTTCTGTTTTATTAATACTGTAAGAGCTTAGTATTTCAGAATCCAGTAACCCAAATTTTTGAGTGATGCGAATTAATTCGGGTTCAGTCTTCTTTCCCATTTTAACCCCTTAACACAAACAAGAAATCGAGTAGGAATTAGAGTTCAAGTGTTTCAGTTTTTAACAAAAAGTTTGGTTAGTGTAATTTTTGCTTTAGTAATTTTAAGTACTGAAACTCAAATAAATTTGAGTTTCAGTGCTTAGTTTCTCAACTCCAATAGATTTTCAAGTTACTGTATTGCAGTTTCTGTCAAATGAGACACCTGGATTATTTTTTTTTTTTTTTTTTTTTTTTTTTTTAACAGGAATGTACGAAAAATTAATAGAGAGTTGGATAACTCAAATGCCAGTTAGTCCCATATGATTTGAATTTCCAAACATGGACAGTATTTGTTTAACCTTCAGAGAAGTTGGTCTGCTCTGATGAAATGCTGTTATGAGTTAGCTTGGTGAACTACTGGTGGGGGGGCCTCCCAAAAATAATTTTAAATGTAATGAAACATTCTTCTGGTGGGCTACTCAGTAGCTCCCCATACCCACCCTGTTCCCGTCTATCCCGTGGGAGGTGGGTGTGGCATTTCCGATTTGAGTGGCTCCTGAATGAAGTGACTGGCTGGCAGTCTCAGAAACCTGGGTGACCTGAGCTGCCACCTGGATGTAGTCAAGCACATTATAGCTGCAATATTTACCCCAGCAATGATTGCCCTACTCTCCTGGTGTGATTCCCAAAGGCTCAGGGAACCATTGAGTGACCTACTAGAACAGAGCATTTCATTACATTCACTGCTTGAATTTTCCTTTAGAAGTGATAGAATGTGACACTATATGAACAGAACATTAAAAATAATTGTTTTTTCTCGTTACCTCAGTGTTGATCTGGTATATTTACAAAGTTGTGGTCATAAGTAGATTTTGCCACTGCCAGCTACATACAATGTGCCTATAGATACACTCTCAGCTGTGATACATTTTGCACTTATTATTGCACAAGAATTATTGTAAATAAAATATATTCTCTAATATTAGAAATAAATATATTAAAAAAAAAAAACTGATTTAGATTTGAAACTCATTAAAAATATAAAAATATAAAATACATTTATCTATTACGGTTATATTAATTGTAAAGATAATTATATTTTTCCAGTAGCTCATTTGAACTCTTTAAGAGTCATCTATTGACAGCAGAGGTAATTCTTCATAACCTGACCTCTGAAAACAATGCACTACATGTTAATACACTTCAGAGTAAAAGGTTGATCTTATATTGAAAGAGACACCCGAGAGCTATTCCCACACTGCAAGAGTCAACAAATAATGAAAAATTTAAGAAATGGGTCAAGAAAGGCATAAGAAAGGCACTAAGGCATAAGATATGAAAAAGTATGCTGTGTAAGAGCAGGGACATGGAGAAAATAAAGTAGAGCACTAGGTGTATGGTGTCATTGTAGCCAAGGCTGAGAAACTCATGGGAAGAATACACATTTCAATTTTATTATTCATTGTGTCGTTGGACAAGAAACCAGGTTGTACATACCGTACATGTTAGGCTTATACTGAGGGGTTCCCCCCTTCAGGGTCGAATTACTGACCGTGCCCAGGATGCAACCTCACAAGCTGGCTAACTCCTGGGTACCTATTTACTGCTAGGTTTAACTTGACAATGCTTCTATTAGGTGACCAAGGTTAATTAATTTTATTTTTGACTACCAAGTAAACAGATACATGAAAAGTTCAGTAAAAACTGGCTCCACCATTAGCATTGATTTATATTATTTGTAATCAGCTTTAATGAATTAAATCATTATATTTACTAGGTACCAAATACCCCCATTATATCATCTAATCCAAGCCATATTTATGCATTTCAGAGGAAGTTGGAAAGATGGATCTCACAGCACTGTTAAACCAGATATTAGGTGATGCAGCCCCTACTCAAGCTTCTCAGACTTCCCAGAGCACACAACCTCAAACTCAACAATACCCAATTCATCATTCAGAGAGAGATCCATGTAAAGTGATCGTATTGAATAAAGATGTGTGCCCATATTGTAAATCGGAGATTCATCTTACACATTCAGATGATCAACTTTTGTGGCACAAAGATTATGAACATAGTGCGGGGGTGTCATGGGCAGCTCTTTTAGCAAATGGGGAGTGTCATGGGGCAATACTGAAGATATGGGAATGGAAGCATGTAACTAATCATGTAAAAACTTTAAAATCCTCACCTTCAGTTAACAGAAGAACAACCAAGGCTACCCTCATCAATGACGTAGTAGAAACTGAACCAACTTATCTTGAAAAAGATGTTGAAAATGAAAGTGAAGTTGATATTGCTTTCAATTCAAATAATACCTCTGAATCTAATCAGATATCCGATTTACCATTACACACTTTGTTAAAAACATATTCGGTAGGTAGTCATGCAAATGTAGAGAAAGAGATTATTAATCCAGTAAGAGAGGACTATTCTGGTTTGCAGCCACCAACAACTTTGGAAAGCCCAAGAGCTAAGAGAAACATTCTTCAAAGTTCTCAAGTCACATATGAGCACCCGACAATACATCACCATCGTGGAAAGCAAACATCAGGCAGCCATGAAGATCCTACTCAGCTCTCAGGAAGCTTGACTACGGAACAGAAACACCCTTCCCTGGAACCAGAGAAAGAATCTGATACCCATGACCTTCCTGGAATGCACCAACCTTCAGAACAAATGTTGACTTCTTCAACAATGCCAGTCCCTATTCCAACAGGCATGAGAACAATGCCTCCTAGTGTCCTAGCACCACCTGGTTACCAATTGCAACAAATACATGAACGACTAATTTTTTTGAAAAATAATGGTTCAGTTTGGCATGAAGAGCCATTAGCAAATTTGGGTATAGGAATTACCCAGTTATGCAAGAATGAAAATGCCTGCATACCTAATATTAAATCACATGCAAGATCAGGTGAGTGGTGTGGTTTTCACAAAGTACTATGCAATAAAGCAGGTCTTTTGTAAATTAATCACAGAATTGTGGACTGGATTTTAAAAATTACTGTACTGTGTTCTTTCCTTTTATTTTGTCTTTTATATTAGAATTTACTTAAAACATTTTAATTTTTTTTAGCTTGCATTGGATCTAAAGCACTGTGTAGCATTAATACTGAATTCATTATATGAGAATTTTTGAATGATACAGGAAAAGATGGTCATTATTTATTGCAGTATTAAAAGTTCAACATTGAATGGTGTTTAGGCTGGAATAAATTATCGTACAATATAAAGACATAATATACCGTTAAGTGCTATGATATGGTATTAGGAAAATGCTTAAGGTAGCTGGATTTCATTTAAGTGTTTGATACCGAAAATATTTTACTTTGGTAAACTTAAGCTATTATTGAAGAAAATGACATTAAAAGAAAGTGTTGAGTATACTGAAATGCCCTTTTCTTAGCTCACTTCAGTAGCTTTCCCTAGCAAATATGCTGCTGTTACTGGTCAGACATTAATGTCAGGCATACATAGAGACCACAGGTGAGGTCCATTGCAAAATTCCTTTGCAAGGCCAGCAGCTTATGGGGATCAGATATCAACCCAATAGTGAGACAGGCCCCTTCATTCTATGAAAGCAAATTATAAAATATCAAAACTCCCTCCAAGAAATGTTTAGGAAACTACTTAACAACCAAAACAAAAGTACAATTAAATAAGCAATCATGGTAATTCTTCAACACTACACCCCTCTACCCACAACCAGGTGGCAGCCGGTCAATAGTTGGCACTGCCTAGTGCTCACCCATCATTCTCTAGTCCCTGCCATTACATCCAGTCCCAAGGAGGAGGGTAGACAAGAGGAAATGGAGCTACCAAGGCCAGTCTAGAATGGGGCATTTAATTACACCCATTGCTCTCTTTCTGGAGCTTTTCTCTTGGTATCTTCAATGTGTCTTGGCAACAGTGCCTTGCAGAGAAACCAGCCTAAATACAGAAACAATTAACAAAATGTGTACTGAAAACAAAAAGACAAGAAGGGACTTACTCAAAGAAGTAAACATCTGAAATGAAGGAGTCTTAACAGAACTGAAGTAAAAATCTCCAATTGAGTACAGTATATCAAGCCCAGTGCCACACACTTGCACCGAAGTTGAGCCAGAGCTGGGAAGAAATGAGCAACAAATACCCAAATTGAGTACCAGAATTCCTGGGTCCTGAAGAGGACAGCAGATGTGTGCAATAAGAAAGTTGTGATGTATGCATAATGCTACATAGCATGAGTATGACACTGCAGCCACCAGAAATAAGACATATACACCAGAATTGGGACCCCCAAGTCTTAAAACAAAAAGTTGAAAAAAAAATATGCAGACGACAGTTCTGAATTGGAGTGGATAGGTGAATGCAACTGAAGGATAACCTAGAACTAACAGCATATAAGCAATTAGAATAGCAGAAACTGTTGCAACAATCAAATACAGCCCAAACTGTCAGAGTCCCAACAACAAAAGCTGCACCACTCAATATCTGCAATCATGCCCTGAAAGACCAGTTAGTTATGTTTGTTTCTAACTTTCTGAGAACTCCAGCTTATTACAAATGTGGCAGAAAACCACAAATTAAACAAAGCCAAAAGCTTGGATGCCAAAGAAATATAGTAAACATTCACACCCTGGTCTGCAGTATCCTAAAAAATGCTGGGTCTTGCATCATTTAGTTGTTTAAAGGATCTCGAGATTTTATTTAACGGGATTTGAAAGTTGGTTATGTTATGGCTATTGGATAAAAAGTATTTGACCATTTTTTAGTGCATTTTATAAATTCATCCCTGACTAAGTTTAGCAAACAGTTTATAGAATGTTAATGATTATCAAAGTTACACCTATTCATACTATTCTCACCATTATCATAATTTTACACATCATATGTTGCCATAAAGCTGTAGAACATTGTCTCTCCTTGTAACTGATTGCTTTTTTCAACAGTTGCAGTAACTCCTGGTGTAGAAGAAAGGGCATGGCAGTTAATTTCCAGTAGCACAACGTACGTGAACACCCCCATTAATGGAGAGCAACACCACACTTCCCCTTGGACACTCACTTCCATTGTTAGAAAAATTATTGTTTATGTGTGAAATTTAAGAGAAAATATAATATAGAAAGCTTTGCAGATGTGTGTATATTTATATATAATGTATATTTATTTATTATTATTTAATTTATTTATTTATTTAAAATCATGATGAGTTTAAAGCTGTCTCAAACAAATTCTGTCAGAATGACCGAAGTCTGGCAGAACTGCTGATTGAGATACTTTTAAACTCATCATTGTTCAGTGGTTAGTGTGTGTGTGTGTGTGTGTCTGGAGATACACAAGTTCAATTCCCATTACAGTGCTTCAATATTTTCCTCATTACCTATATCACATCAGTGGCGGCTCGTGGAAAAATAGAATGGAGGGACTGCGTCACTACAAGCTTCTCACAACAGCATAATAATAAATACAAGAAAAATAAAAGGAATAAGTAGACAAAAGACATTTATAAACATACCTTATATGCACTGTATAAGGTTGGTGGAGGTATGGATGGCTGAGGTGGTGACAATATTACTTGAAAAGAAAATCAGTCATTGTTTGTCAAAGGGTAATTAAACTTGTAAAATATCTAAAGCAATTTAAGCACCACTAACAACACATGACACCAACCTCACTCAACGTAAACACTAAACACGGGCCTGACAGTGTGACTGGGCTGCTCCAAATGCAGCTCAACATTGAGAGATGCAGCACCAATAAGTCTTATACTATCGTACAGCATGAAACCTTTTTATCTCATTTTAATGACATTTTTCAAAAATTGGTTATAAATATATTGAAAATAACATATAAAGACTTTTATTATGATACATTTGTTAGTTGCATATTATTTTAGTGTAAGGTTGATGGAGTCATACACCTGGACTGCAGCTCAGCAGCTCCTATGGGCGAGCCGCCACTGCATCAAATTGTGATTTCATCATGTGTGTGTGTGTGTATACTGTATATATATAATTTTTTGTAATTACTGCTATGTAAAGGATTTTTCCCATAGGTACAAACTTGAAGATTATCACTTGTTAAGTTACCATCAATTTCTTCTGCAAATCATTTAATGGGAATGGTTAAAATGTACCATTGCATTGTTGAACTCCATACTGTACTATGCATTATATTGCTCACATATTTACTTTTAGTTCTTAGAACTGTATAAAAAAAGTTATGTGCCTGCTATTTAAATATGAATTTTTGTATGTGAATTTTATTATTTTGAAATTTTAACCAAGTATTAAATTTATGAATTTCTTAAGTGGGGCTTATATAATTTTGTGTATTACAGTATTTAGCTAATGTGCTTACCCATCATCCTGTTTAACATGCTCACTGTACCTTCGCATGAAAAAAGTAATACTTATGAATTACACCATCTTGAGAGACAGGTATTTATTAATGACAATGATCTCACTAACAGTGCATAAACAAGAATCTACGTATAAATTGCATGCATGTGACATTGCAATCAGTGCTACTATGCATATACAGGTTAATTAGCTCTTAGTTGATATTATGCTTCAGGACTTTGAACATTTAGAAGATTTTTTTTTTTTTTTTTTTGCAGGGCTATTTCTGTGCGGGTCCTAAGCCTCTGGCTGGCCCACTTAAAGGGCAATCAAACTTAAAGATATATCAAACTATTTAGAAGAAAATGTTTATTAAAGGGCTATCAAACTAATCATTAAATTCCAATTCATTCACTTGGACATACCTAATTATAGTACTGGCTACAATATTTAGTTTTTGGTGCATACGTAAATTTATGTTATTGGTATATTTTACAAAGGAACAGATCAATATTTTCAGCAGGCATTTAATACTTCTTGCCAGCATATGTGAATGGCATTAGATAAAATTATAATTATTAATGAGTCTTGTTTGCAGAGAATAAAAACCAATGTTCTGCAAAGGAGAATTACATTACTGTATTTCTTTGCCAGTTTAATATTTATTCCCAAACAACAATAATTGCAAATACTGTAGTAAAAAAATATCATACTAATATTGACTTTGTTCAGCAATATATATATATATACTAGTACCCAGTGCTTTTGGTAAATGTAAAATATGTATCTAGAACCAAAATGCATTATAGCTTTTTCAAGTTCTTTGGTTGATGCATTTTTTTTGTTTCCTTCCACCCTCCATCCAAGCAAACCCATCCAACATTACAATAAAATTGAACACATTTGTATATTGTATATATCTATTTAAGTGAAACACTAAGTACAATTCATGCAAATTGTTTTCCATTTTTTGTTGTATCAGGCGAGTACATTAAAATATTTTTTTACATTAGTATTGTAATGTGTAGTGTATGTGAATGCATGAATGTTGTGAATGATATATACAGATATACACAAAAGTAATTAATGTTGGTGGCATTAGTATACCACTAACTACTGTAATCCCATTATTCACAGTAATCCATTTGTGAATAATGCTGCCTCCTCCTGATGGTATTTCAAGAAACACCCTACTGGGTGTTTCTTGAAATATCATCAGGAGATATGATGACAGATTGCCAGCATGATATTTCCTTGTCAGTCATGCATTCCTAGTAGTCCTTATCAAGCTCGGTGACTTTCAACCATGAAATAAAGAGGGAGAGGGGGGGAATGTTTGTCCATGTATTGCAAGTGTAATTATACAAAGAATTATACTCATGGTGTACCATCTTCTGTACATATTTTGCCATTTCAAATTACATACAGAACTCCAGCTTATCACATTTCAATAATGAAATACTCCAGCTCTTAACTTTGCAATGGTTTTGCTACTAACATTCATCTTTTGGAGCATGTTCCATCCCTCCACCACTCTGTTTAGAAAGAACATATTTTTTGTATATTTCTATTTCTTTATTTTACCAGCTCATCTGTGGTTTCTAATTACCCTTATTGCTAGTTGCAGAAAGTCTTCTATATATATTTTCACTTCAACTGTCAATAACTTACATCTATCAATTATATCTCCTCTAGGACTTTCATCTTCCATCCACATAGTTGCATGCCATTGAACTTGCTCTGTTTTATTCACTTTAGTTTTAAGGTGGAAACACTATGCTCTTGTTCTATATTCTAATTTTGGTCATATGAAGTGATTCTTTATAATTTCACCATTTACATAATTAAACACTACCCTAATGTTTGTCAGCAATGTAAAAGGCTTCTTTTACTTTGGCATTTATGTCTCCTCCAGTGACTGTTTCTTATTATTAGAAACCTGGCTTCCTTTCTGGCTCCATCCCATTTCTGTGGCGTGATATAAACATTGAAACCCATCACTCATATTCTGCTTTATTCGTCTCATCAAGAACAATTACAGTTCACTGTAATCAATATTATCACTTACTTTACCTAGTATCTTTGCGTAGTTGGTAAACATGTCCATACAACTCTCCATGTCCTCTGTCAAGTCAGTTGCATAAAATATAAACACAATGGGTATCAACACTGACCTTGAAGAACCTAGTTGGTAATCAACCTCTATTCCGATTTTTTACCCTAGTTGCATACCTTGCATATGTGAAGAAATCCCTCATCTGTTCAAGTAATGTATCATGTATGCTTCCTTTACATTCTAGCTTACATAATAATGTAGCTTTGTATGCAGATTTTTGTCAAACCTCCCTTCATGAAATCTAGGAAGATACAGTATGCTTATTCATCTCTTTCTTGAACTATCGCTGATACTTTTATCACAATCATAAAGTTGGAGATAAAACTTCCCAGTAACGTTTGTTTGGGACAACTTGGCAACATTTCTTCACTCATTTTGCCCATGTTGTACTCTACAGTAACTGGGGACCTAGATGTAAATTGATTAGTCATATTCCCAAGAAAAAAAATGGCAAAAATCAACCTAACAAATCCTAATATAAAAATTACTACAAATGAAGTACATGTTCTTCCTGTCTACTGAAGACTAGGTCACGAATTTACAGGTCATCCCCATTTCTCATTCTCATGGCCACTTGTACATGTTAATGCAAAAGAGTGTCATGTTTAGGAAAAGTACCACCCAGTTTTCTTCATGTTTTACCTCATTACACCTTTCAGTCCCTGCATTTCAGGTGATAATCACCTAGTAACTTTAAGTATTATTCAGTTATGTTTAGTTTTCTGGATCATTTTCATTCTTCATTCCACTCTCTTCCCTGGTTGAAGATTTGCTTGTTGCTGCATTGTATATTTTTGTTTTTACTAATTTCTCTTTGTCAAGATGTAGTTCCACTATTTCTGCATTACCTCCACATTATAGGGATTATATGGCATATTTAGTTTCAACATTTCTATCACTTATTTTCTGTACTGTGCCTTTTACCACTTCAGTTTTACTATCGTATTTATCTTTATTATTACCATTCTGACACTACTTGCAAATTCTCAAGCTTGTACCTATAGTAAATCATTAGCTAATGACTTCTGAAGACGTTAGTTTCTGATGACCACCATTACGTAGTGTAATTACAAACACCACGTGTGTAATTACCTAGGTGTAGTTACAGGATGAGAGCTACGCTCGTGGTGTCCCGTCTTCCCAGTACTGTATTGTCATATGACACCTTGTAACTGCTGACAGTTTTGGCCTCCACCATCTTCTCACGTAACTTGTTTCAACCATCTACCACTGTTTGCAAAAGAAAACTTTCTAATATTTTTTCAACCCCTTTGTTTCCCTAGCTTGAATCTGTCTTGTTCTTGAGGTTGTATGCATGTGTGTGCGTGTTTTTTCTGCATAAAATAATGGATTTTTGTTTAAATTTTGCACTTCCATATACAAGTACTGTAGATTGTAAGATCAATCATTTTTATTCTTGTATTTAGTTTGTAATAATCATATTGTGCCTGTAAAAATATAATTAAATCCATTACATTTATATTTATAAGCATTACCTTATCCGAATTGTGTGCTAGTATATACATCATCAGTCTTTGCTCAAAAGTAAAATAACCTTATTTTTGTGACACAGGTGCTCAGTGTTGAGTTTGTGAATAAAAATGTAGTTTTCTCTGTGTGGTGAGTAATAGGAAAATATAATTTACCAAGTTCCTATTGAATTGATTAAGTTAATGATCCTACAAAATAAAATCATAATTTATTTTAATTGAACTCTTATAGTTGTTTCACATGACTTTTTGTAATTAATTACTTCAAAATGTGCTTGAGCTTAGGTAAAGAAATTTTGCAGCCCGTAGTTAAAAATTATTTCATATTGTTAAACAAAAAAACTTGTTGCATGCTTATAAAATTGCATAAGAGCTTTGCTTTGAAAACATTCATGACTGTCAGGTTTTGTAAACAAAATGGAACACACTTAAATATACTTTAAAAGGATGAATTGGTCAGAATGCTTACACATATTTGTGTGAACATGTATGCGTGTGAAAATTTTTGAAGAAGTCCTTATTTAATTCCAAAATGGATAAACAGATCACTTTTTGCAACTAAATACATTATATAATATATTACTCATCATAAAACTTTGGGCTTGAAAGATTTGCCCCATCACTGTAACTCAATAATTCAAAACAGATTTAACACATTTCAATGAGAACAGCTGTTCTATTACACATTGGTTCCACTCATCTCTTTAATTCTTCCTCATAAATTACAAATACGAATGCCTTTTATTAATTTAGTATGAGAAAATAAAAATTTTAGTTTTATGTTGTTATTTTTAACTTCCTCAGAGATGTGAGTTTTTCTATGAAGTTGTGTTTTGTTTAATGAGCATTTATAAAGTACAGTACAATACTATGTTTTCCAATATCTAAACACAGGACAAGCAACACATTAGATCTTAATATCATGAAAAATAATAATAAAGCCACCTCCATCTTATAATACTGTTCTACACACCTGATTACAGCATAAATAATTTTTCTACCAGGAATACTATTGTTTTCTTGATACTGTATATGGAATTACTTACAGACATCCCTTGCTATATATGAACAACTGAACTTGTGTGAAACTGTATAAAATGAAGTTGCCAGCCCGATTTTTCTTTACTATTATTTTAAGGTACTGTATTCTTCATTATTTATCATCAATTATTCATTGTATTGATTACAATATCTTTAAAAATACTTTCACATCCTTTCTGAATGAATACCTCTTCATCCCATGACAGCAGTCGATGGGGGTAATGTTGATAAGTGAAGTTGTGAAGATGATCTGAAGAACCAAATTATACCGAGGAAGTACAGTATATGGATACCAAGACTCACTAATGTGACTCTGGTAATACGACAAATAATTCATACTGGATTATCTTGGAAATTCCCATTTTTCAATGTGCATTACAAGAATGGTTTAGATTTGGTGCTTAGAGTTTATGTAATCTTTACATCAGCTTCAATCACATATTAATGATAATAGACAATTTATCTAATTTGAGTACAGAGCTTGTTCTTACAGGAGGCTATGTGAAACAAAGCAAATGCAAATACCTCAAGACTCTGTAAATAATTAAAACATATAATGCACAGAGTACACTCTTGTATGTAATTAATATCAGCCTATCCTCCTAAAATGAAACTACAGTATTTGTAGTAATTATTTGATTGAAAGCACCAATATAGTGATGAACTACCAAAAAGTTGACTTTTGTATTACTGAATTTGGATAAACCTTAACTTTTTTAGCTGCAACATAAATATAAGACCTAACCTCGCCTAGGAATCCTAGGCCTAATATAGTACATACACGTGCTATACAAGGCCAAGAAATATTTGAGTCCGGTTTTAGCTTTATTTTTCTGGTCTCTATAATATTAAAAGTACAAAAAAGTGGCTTACTGGTTGTCCATCACTACATGTTTGTACTTTTGACCAAATAGTTACTATACTATCACTTCAGGAGGATGGATTGATACACAGTACTATGGCACAATAACTTAAAAAATGTAGAAAATAAATTCATCAACTTACGCAAGCTACAAACTAAAATTCTTAACAGATCTCATATGATGTACAGATTACTGTACACACACTTCCTAAATATGCAAGACTTGCAACATTAGAAAATGTAAAAGTTTGGGTGGACTTTCAAATAAGTGTACAATACTGTATACAGTATTGGTATCAATAGGATTCATCAAAAACCAAGATTAACTTTCTCGTAAAAAAATTTTGATTTACAAAAGTTCTAATTTGATTACCATACTGTACTGTATTTAATTTGTTCTTAAAAGTATACCTCTTCACTCAATATTCTATTTGTTATGTCACATAGTTTGTGTATTTTGTTAATGTTACCATTGTATAAATACTTTTAAGCATTTAATTTATCATCTACCAATGTGATTGGTATACAGTTAATACTTTACATATACAATAGTAATTTTCTTGAGCATTTGTATTTTTTTTAATTTCAGTACTGTACACACTTGTTTATTTTATGTTTCATGTACTCTTCATTATCTTCACACTAGCTGCATCATCTTTAGTTTTCAATGTCATTATTCTTATTTACAACATTATAGCACTGATAATATGAACACATCAAACCTTCATGAGTTTTGTCTTCAGTTGCCTTTAAGGTAAGATATGCTGTATCCTCTGGACAAAGATTATGGTAGGTAGGTGAAATTAATCGTTTGTATTTAATCTTACAGAATTCTTTGTAGCATGTGTCACTTTAAAACACAGGTAACTAGTAATGCTACGACTTATTCCAGAGAAATTTTAAACATTCTTGTTAACTGTAACTTCTGTGTACAGGCTTCTTGTGTAAAGTCTAAATGTTGCCAATATTTACTTGCCTGAAGACCATTAACCTCTATAGTAGCCTCAATGGGGAAGTATTCATCCAGAATGAATAATTATCGTCAATGATTTGTTAAATATGTTAATAAACTAGTTATTAATTTGACTTAATCTGTGCATTCTGATTTAAAAATTATGAAATTACTGTATGATATAGGCAGTTGTAACATTATAATATTTTTATATGTTATGCTTTTCTTGCACGGTGAGGGAAGCCAATGTAATTTTCTGGCTTGGTTAGTAAATGTTCAATAAAGCGAGTGCTGAACATGCTCCCTTACAAATGTATAAAACTAGTTTTTGTTTGTGGGATGCAACTGTATGTTCTTAGTGTCTAATGCCTTCATATAACAGTATGAATTTTTTATGGTTACAATATACACAAGGCTTTGCTACTGCTTTGTGATTTTAATAATATAGGTGTCAATTGTTCCACTTAATGTTTTAAATAATATCTAGGTGACAAGTGTTCCATTTAATGTTTTGTGGTTGTCCTGTCTCATTAAAAAATGCAAAATAGTTCACTGTATTAAGATTTTCATGTATAAAGGCTTAATATGTTGCAACTGAATTTTATTATATTATTATAAGTACTGTAGTTGTTTATAAATCTTCTGTGATATGAGGATTTTCTGTTAGTTCCCAATTTAACTTTTCTTCTTTAACCCTTTCACTACTCATGTTTTTGAAAACCTCATCCTTCAACTGAAATAAGATTTTTAATATTAAAAATTTATTTATCTTCAATTATTTTAAAAACCGATGTGCAGCATATAAAATCACAAGCAGTTCTAACTTAAATAATTAACATAAATCACTAACATTTATATTTTAAAATTGATGGTGCTACACACCTCTTAAATGATATAATTACTAGAATGGATAACAAATATTAATAAATCTTTTATAGTTAATAATTTCTGTATCACTAATTCATACCTAACATTAAAACACATAATAATTTCTGTGTCAAACTAATATTTTTGTTGACTATCAAACATAACATACTCTTTTTAATTGGCTGGATATGTTCTCAGTGTGATGATCTTAAACTTTGCTCGTGTTCCACCCTCAAGGGCCTTGGTATGGCTCCTGTTTGTGCTACAGGTATCTTTTTTGGCTTGAGATGCAAATTTACACCAAGGGTCGGCACTTAAATGCAACCTGTCATCCAAAAAGACAGTACTACCATTACCCTGGATGGAAGTACAGTACTATATAAGAAAAGGACATGCAAAAAAAAAAAAAAATGCTGGGCCTAAAATAGCATACTGTATTGTAAGCCTAGGATTGTCAATTTAGGCCTATGGCAGGCTAGGTTAGGTTTGTCGTTGCTGCTACGCTTTTGGCATGCCCATTATTAAAAAAAATATGAATATTCATAATACAAATTTTGAATATTTTGTGGTACACTATTCAATATTTTGTACATTCCCTCCATAATAGCTACAGGCTCTATAATTTTAGTATTGGAGTTATTATGCACCTAGAGAGCTATTGCTTATATAAAGCTATACAATATAAACTTTATATAAGCAATACAAGCTTATATAAATACTTTAAGTCAAATTATATACATTTTCATGGGGTACACTCGGCTACAGCTCATATTTGCATTTGTTTACCTAGTTTATAGTTCTCGCACATCAACATATTTGGCAGAATTATCCCACCACCACCCCTTCCCTAATGGCATTTCACCTGGCAATTATGCCATTTATCGTCAGCCACACACATTTGATTTGTAGGTAGTCATATATCAATGCATATAACAGTGAAAGGGTTATCAGTTTAACTCTTGAAATGGTATCAGACTTAAATTTTAACATTTTTAATTCACCACCTTCGATGTTTACCTGTACTACAGTGATACTGTAGTTTTCTTAAGCAATACCGATAGAAAGGATGGTTAATGATTTTTTTTAAATATGAATAAAGGCAGACATAAAACAAGCCAGGTAAAGAATAAGGCGATAGGAACACGTAATGAACCAGAAAATTACCTGTTTCACCAACCGCCATCAAGTTAGTAAACAAAATGTGTTTATGTAAGAGTTAGTGCTTCCTTCAGGGTCAGATGGAGATGGCTACACTCCTTATACATATTGCTCTAATGATCCCCCATCTTTGCAATACAAACAAACACTCGTACTTACCCACACACCTCGTTTTTTATGTTGCAGTTCGATAGAAACATGCAGCCAAACGTCGTTTCCCTTTTTCCTCCATGCTTCAGAGTTTTAGGAATGACGATTCTGTCTCTAACAAATGGGAAGCTTTGGCAAAATGGCCTAACATATATAAGTCGCTGACCAAAACCCAACAAGAAAGAAGTATCGCCTTCCTTCCTTCACTTACCTTCAGCTGGTGAGTGAAGGTCTGGTATCCTGTATCTAGGGACAACTTACGCACTACTTAATATTTGAGTCTTTGTGCACAAGGGCTTCATTCCATGCTACAGTGTTCGCTTCTTGCTCAGTGAATGAATTACAGCATTTCTTCTGACTTCTGCTTGGTTATGTGGGATTATATCTCCTGGTACTACGTGGAGACCTATGGCCACTAGACATGTTTCTCCACTGTTTACTACAATACATTTAAAGTATTGAAGTCCAATTATATGAAATGAATTGGCAAAAATAAACATTATTAGCTTATTCTGAATAAAAACAGAACAAAATATGCTATGTGGAGTGGTAGATTAAAAAATGTAACTACTGTACATACAGTAATGTTATTTAAATAATTCTTTGTTTCTCTTTTACATTTATTAAGTGAACGGTGCCGGGTTGAATTGAACGCTCCTTCCAAGAGGTTCCTGCTGCGATCTCTTTCCCTTATTTTTTGAATCTCATTTTTGCTGACCGCGTGCGCTTTGGTTAACTGGACCTAGTGTGGAGAACTTGCCACCTCCTTTGACACTGCTGTAATAGTGCTGATACTTGACTCTCTGCTGTCCCGATGATTGTTAGATTGTTGAGTAGTTTATTGTAATTTGGTTGAGTGGGGTATGGCTTACACTGTTTTGCCAGCCCTTAACTTCAGAACAAGATCCTTTCAGAAGTTACTTGTTCCGGTGGATCTCAAATGGTATTAATGACGTTAGTGACGTAGTTGGACCTATGACCCAGACTAGGTTATCATGAAAGTTTGGTTTCACTAAATGCCATATGTTTTGGTACTGCTGTGAACATCTTCCACAGGATACATATTTCTAATAGTAAATATTTTTTATGCAGTGGTGTTATAGTAGAAAAGCTAGTTGCACGGCACATGGGTTGATAAATTTATATAATCTTTAATTACATTGAATGTGAAAACAAAACACACAACTGTAAACAAAATTACAACACTTTTAAGATTATTAATAATTAACTAAATTTCTTAAACTAAAAATAGGACCTTCAGCAATTCTCATTAAAATTTTATATTCTATATTATAAAGCAAATTAGATTAATTACTAAATCTGTCAAATTTTTACATAAAGAATAAGTATAGAATAAAACAAAAAATAAAAAAGGTACAAAAGTACCTGCATTACCACATCAAATGTGTGTCACTCTGTTCATACCTTGAACATCATCATAATTCATTTGTATGAAATTAATTTGTCAGAAAACACTCGAAATTCATGATATACACTAAATACATATTGTACAATGAATATTTTTGTTACAACAACTGTGCTGTTGTAACAAATAAAAAAAAATAATGTATTGGACGGCCTCAACCATTTTGTGGAAGCAGATATAGTCCTAATGAGAAGTGTAGAGTGGCCTTTCTTCTAGTGAAGAGATCTTCTACATGTGGTCACATCCACACACCTGTTGCATATATATGCAGGTGAGCTATTTTTTCATTCACTCTCCACAGCTTGTTTTAATCAACGATTTTTTAGCCTTAATCTTTTATTGATTTCATACTGGTTGATTTTCTTTCAGCTTCTCTTTTTTATATTAATACATTAGGTATATCTGCATTAGTGCAGCTACCCTAGACTATATGAAGGGGAGTACATTGTGTCAAAAAGCTAGCTACGTGATGCTAAAAAATCCCCATCACACAGGATGGTTAGTCATACAGAGGCATGTGATAATTAGCTTCACTGACAGACTGGGTTCGTTATGAGGATATCATGGACACAAGAGTGAATAAGGTAGCAGTGATACTAAAAGTCCCCATCTCGCAGGATGGTTAGTCATACAGGGGCCATATGTTTAGTAGCCTGCATTGATAAATTTTGGGTACACTGTGAGGATATCTTCAAGAATACGAGAGTGAATAAAGTAGTTGCAAAGCTCCAGGTACCTCATGCCAACTGGTCTGAAAGGTCTAATAACTGGGCATTCAGTGATGTAGTGTGGGAGATCATGCCGCAGTTCCTGCTCACAGAGTTTGCACCTGGAGTGCTCAGGATTGGGAGATCAGTCACCTGCAGCCACTTGCCACAGGTAACGGTAACCCAACCTGATCCTTGCAACCACTGTGTCGCACAGTCTAGTGGACGTTTTGTGCTGCCCATAGATAAGTTTCAGATCTGAACAAATAATAGCTTTTTATACTAGTACTTTCAGGTCGTTGGGAGTCAGTAATTTCATTCCTATCAGGCCTGAGTGTTTGGACCAATACAGTTTTGACAACAGAGATGGGGATACCTAGATCTAATTCAACTCCATCCTTGTTACACGCTAATTTGGCTGCAATGTCTGTCTCATTGTGATGGGTTATATTTATGTGTGAAGGTATCCATACAAAGGAGATTCGAGACCCTTTACTCAGTGCAGCAATTAGGTCATTTATAATTGGGAGTATGAGGTTCTTGCTGACGATCTTCCAGGAGAAGTTTTCAATTGCTTGAAGAGCAGACTTTGAATCACAAAATATTATTCCTCCTCCAATGTTTTTTTATGTACTGGTAGCTAGTTGTAATGCTGCTAGTTCTGCTTGTGTGGAGGTCAGCCAGTTGTTTAACCTGACACTGACAGTCTTTGTGCAAATATTATTTCTATAAAACCTACATGCTGCTGCAGTCCGTCCAGTAGAAGATTGGACTGAGCCGTCGGTGTAGACACAGTGCTCGTGAGATCTTAAATTTTCGATGGAGGAGGCAATTGCTATTTGCGATCTAATTGCTGATGATGAAATTTACTGAATTTAAGAGAGGCCTCTGCAAGAAATTTCTGTTCTATTTTTTTTTAAATATTCAAGTTATCTCACTTGAATTTCATTAAGTTGTGTAATTTTCTTGTAATCAATGAGAGCGACAATTTATTAACAGCCTATTCTTACCTATATATAATTTTTTTTATATCCATTAGTCATGAAAATATCTGCCAGAGAATAATTTGGGAAACTTGTTAAACAAGAAAAATATGGTTTCTAATAGTGATATACTGGGAATTATACCAAATTGAATCCATAATAATATATATATTATATACATATATATAATTAATATGTATCTACTCATCTTACCAGGTTTATAATAAAAAAATATTAAGACATCATTATATATAGGCGCATTTTTGGACTGTAAATATCAGTGTTAAAGATTACTGACAGTTAACTTACATACTCTCCAACACTATATCTGTGATTGCCCTGTTATAAGTGACTTCAGACCAAATGGTGTGAGGTACTTTGAGCTCTGTAATCACTTCATATACTCAAGAATATTGGAAGATATTCTTGTGCTTTACCCAGATTTTACATGAACATTTCATGTTCTCACCTAATTTTTAGTCAGAGTTGATTTGTTTTTGTATCGAGGCACTAGGTGTTATCTCCCCTGATTCCATGTATAACTAACCATCCTGTGAGATGGGAGTATTAGATGAACTTAGAGCTAGTTTTTTATCTACACTGTGTAATCTTTCATATAGAATAGGGTAGCAGCACATTGCTGTGTATACCTAAGCTTGCTAATAAAAAAATACTTTCGTCTGAAGAATGTTTTTGAAAGTATTTGCATCTTTGGTCTGGCTGCTGCACATATACACTTATCCCTCTATGAAAATCCAATCACAGAAAATACCTATAATTTCATTTCTTCATGATATTACAAATCTGTAACATCAAACAAGCATTTACTGTCATTAAAGAATCTTGAAATTGAAACTGAAATTGAAATAAGTTTATTGAGGTAAAATACACACAAAGGGATGAGGTAGCTCAAGTTATTCTCACCCTGTTCAGTACAACGTGTTCATACATATATATATATATATATATATATATATATATATATATATATATATATATATATATATATATATATATATATATATATATTATATATATATATATATATATATATATATATATATATATACACACACATCACAAACAATAAACATATTGCCAAACATTCTGAGAAATAAACATATACATTTCCTTAAAGAATCTTTGAACCAAGAGCGGGAATCTTTCTTGGGAAAAGAAAACGGGTTAAAATTCGTGAATGTTAAAGAAAACGGAGGAGAAAGGCATCCCCGGGGGCGGCGGCGGCGGCGGCGGTCAGTCAGCGCCCGGCGGCCTCGCTGTGCGTGTCACCTCTCGCGCTCCTCTCATTCTAATAGTGATACACTGTGGAGTTATCCACTTAGTTAACACTATGGAGTTATCCAGTGGAGGAGTTACCGCTAAACCTTTCATTGTATTCGGTAAGATAACAGTATACTTTGTATCGTTATAGCGGAGTATGAGTATATATACCATAGATCACAGAACGAAAACTATATTGAAATTAAAAATTAGCTACGAGTAGGCTACTGCATATTTCATTTATTAGTTTATTAAAAGGACATTATTGTCGAAATTGGGTTTGTGAATAACAATGTTGATCAAAGGTTATAGAACAGCGTTTGTTGTAAACGTGGTTATTCATCAATTTCATAATCATAATTTTTGCGTTGGCTATCTATTTATATGATATAAATAAAGGATTATAAAGTTATAACCATTCACGAGTTATTAATAACAAATTTGAAAATAAGTTTAACGGTGAATTGGTTTACCTACCAGTTTATGCATATTTATTTTATCTGATTTCCTTCTGAGGTATATGTGTGTGCTTCAGGGTCTAAGTATCTTTTGTTTTAAGTACTTTTAAAATATATATTTTTGTCAGTTATCATTATATAAAATATGAATTATATTTCACACTTTGTTATGGTGGTATTTAGGCCTGTTAACCGTTAGGTTATTTAACGGCGTGTGTGTATATTATATTATTTATACATGCTGAATCGAGCTATTAGCTCTTGGACCCTGTCTTTCTAACCGATCTATGTTTCCTCTATGTTCACTACATGTATATTTCTCTAACACCCGCACACACATCCCCAGGAAGTAGCTCGTAGCAGCTGTCTAACTCCCAGGTACATATTTACTGCTTGGTGAACAGAGCATCTGTTCTGCCTCGGCGGGGAACAAACCCAGGTGCTTTGGACTACGACCTCTGAGCACTGTTCAGTCAGCCACAGTGTGTGTGTAATTACCTAAGTGTAGTTACCGGGGAGCCGGTCGGCCGAGCGGACAGCACACTGGACTTGTGATCCTGTGGTCCCGGGTTCGATCCCGGGCGCCGGCGAGAAACAATGGGCAGAGTTCCTTTCACCCTATGCCCCTGTTACCTAGCAGTAAAATAGGTACCTGGGTGTTAGTCAGCTGTCACGGTCTGCTTCCTGGGGGTGGAGGCCTGGTCGAGGACCGGGCCGCGGGGACACTAAAAGCCCCGAAATCATCTCAAGATAAGATAGTTACAGGATGAGAGCTACGCTCGTGGTGTCCTATCTTCCCAGTACTGTCATATAACGCTTGGAAACTACTAACGGTTTTGGCCTCTACCATCTTCTCACTTAATTGTTCCAACCGTCCATCATTCTGCAAAAGAACTTTCTAATATTTTTTCATAACCTTTCATTTTTATATATACTGTATATAAAAGTTTTTACATTCTTGTAAAGCCACTAGCACGCATAGCGTTTCGGGTAGGTCCTAATTTTTCCCCAAATCGTTTAACAACCAAGTGCTCATTCACTGCTAATTGAACAGAGGCTACAGTTAATGATTGGCGCCCAGTCAATCCTCCCCGGTCAGGATACGAACCCAGGCCAATCGTTCGCAAAGCTTTTATGTTCTTATGTTTCTTTTCACCCTCCTTTTCTCTTTTTTGGCATTTCTAACCATTGTACGAATTCTTGTTCTAGGCTGACTTTCCCATTCTTAATCCTTTTATACCGGGCTCTTTCTACCTATAAGGTTCTTCATATCCTTTGTTATCCATTTCGGGTCATTAGTGTTCGAACTGTTCAATTTGTATGGTATGCTGTGTTCCCGTGTTTTGCTTACAATATTTTTAAAAAAGTTATATTTTGAATTCACATCGAGGTCCCATTTTACATTGCCCATTGCTGGGTTCACGTCTTGCTCAGGGATCGGCCCGCCCCCTATGCCCAAGACTATCCTTGATTGTTTCAAACGTGGGTTGGACATGTACTTGAATGGGACTGGGTTGTTATAAATAGGTGCTGCCTCGTATGGGCCAATAGGCCCTCTGCAGTTACCTTTATTCTTAAGTTCTTAAGCGCCGGGCGAGTGCATTACCACTGCGCCTCAGAGGTCTGAACATTTACACGGGTGTCCATATCTTGAATCTATTACCTTAAATTCCATAGCTTGACTATGTTCTTGAAGTTGCAGGTTTCAAGAATTGCTCTTTGTCAATTCTGTTGATTCATGTTACTGTTTTGTGTGTAGTGATCATACCCCCTTTTCCTTCTATCTTCTAGTCTTGGCATATTAAACGCCGCTAGCCTCTCCTCGTAGCTTTGTTTTCATTTCCGGGAACAATTTAGTTGCACGCCTTTGCACCTTTTCTAGTTTACTTATGTGCTTCTTGAGATATGGGCACCATGCAAACGCTTCATATGCCAATTTTGGTCGCAAAAGTCGTGAATAATTTCTTAAATATTTCACCGTCCATGTATTTAAAAAAAAACTTTTGTAGTTGTAGCGCGTAGCATAGGCTTCATGCACAATGTCCTTTATGTCGTCCTCTGGTAACGGTTTGCTATCCATAACTATCCCGAGATCTTTCGTTGTCAGAGTTCTTTAATGCCTTTTCACATAATTTGCAGGTTGTGTGTAGCTTATTTTTCCCTATTTGCAGATTCTATAACGTATTATTTATTCATGTTCAATTCCATCGCAAAATGTTGCATCATACATTTATTTTGTCCAAGTCGTCATGTCAATCGTCCAGGTCTCTTATACTTCCTAGTAGCTGAGCATCAGGAAACATGTTCATATAATTCGGTATTCCTTTTGGTAGAAAGGCCAAATAGACGATGAACCTTACTCTTGCTAGAACTGAACCCTGTGGTACTCCACTTGTAACACTTCTCCAGTCTGCTACATTGCCTCTGATTACCCCCGCCCTCATCTTTTTGTTAGAAATATTTTTATCCAAGTCAGAAGTCTTCCTGTCACCTCTCCTGTATGCTCCAGTTTTCAGAGCAATCTCTTATGTGGGACTGTCTAAAGCTTTTTTTTAGGTCCAAATAAATACAGTCAACCCAACCATCTCTTTCCTGTAAAATCTTTGGCTCCATCATAGAAACTAAGTATATTTGTTACGCAGACTTTTCCCATTCGAATGCCATACTGCCTCCTCTGTGATGTGATATATAATTTCTCACCAGTTTTTTTCACCATTTAGTTTTAATTTTTTTTTATAATGTGTGTAATTCCCTAAGTATACTTACAGGATTGGGGCTACGCTCGTAGTGTACCGTCTTTCCAATGCACTTTGTCATATGACTTTAAAACTACTGAAGGTTTTGGCATCTACCACTTTCTTTCTTTCGCAAACAGAGTGGTAAATGGTTGGAACAAGTTAGGTGACAAGGTGGCGGAGTAACCGTCAGTAGTTTCAAAGTGTTATATGACAAAGAGTACTGGGAAGAAGGGACACCACGAGCGTTCACTCGTACACCACACTTGGGTAATTATTTTATTTGCAAAGAGAGAACTTATATTTTTCAGCACTTTTGTTTTCTTAGTGCAAGGAACCAATCTATGCTCTATTATTTTAGAAGTTGCAGGTTTCAAAAATTCCTCTATCTAGTTTGTCAATTACTGTTATTATTTTGTACGTAATGAAATTTGTTCTAGCCTTGGCATATTTGGCACCTCCAGCCTCTCCACGTTGGTCATGTTCTTAAAAGTTCCGGGATTAATTTAGTAGCATATCATTGCACCCTTTCTAATTTGTTTTGCCTATTGAGATATGAGCACTACAATATTGCTGCATATTCCAATTTCGCAAATTAAAGTGAACAGTTTAATATTTGTCCGTTCATATATATCAACGCAGTTCTGAAATTTGCTAGCGTATCATAGGCTCCTCTCACTGCTTTTTGATGGTCCTCTAATGACTGCTTATTATCCAGAACCACTCCTAGGTCTCCTTATCAGAGGTTCTAAATATCTTTTCATATAACTTGTAGGTTGTGTAGCCTGTTTTCCCCTATTATGCATTCAATTATGTGACATTTGTTTACGTTGAATTCCGTCTGCCAAGTGTGACTGCACACGTTTATTTTGCGTAGGTCATTTTGAATGGCAATATAAGTGAGTGATCTAAGGCTGTAATACTCCCTAGCAATTTTGCATCGTCTGCAATTAATCCAGACCACTCCCTTAAAAGGTCAAATGAAACGCATACATAAGTAACAGCTTCAAGCTTAGCAAGCCACAATTTAGGCGTAAAAATAGGGGATGATTTTTTTCAGTCAAAATTAAATGATCACTACTTTTAAATTCTTGTTAGGAAACGGTATTTAAAGTATCAGTCTAGCCACTTCTTCCCTCACCCTCATGAAGATCTCGTATGCTCATGCAAGACGTAGGCAAATTTGTGCTTAAAGATTTATCAGTGGCCTTAACCCCTCTAGTCCTTGATTAAATATTTAGGGTTTTGTCTCCATTCGGGCATTTCAGCTGTCCTTTAAGACAGTGAATTTTTTTTTTGGCTAGGTTCAGTCTTGACCAGGGGCCTGGCTATGTTTAAGGTCCTGACCAGGAGCCTGGCTCGACTCGATAGTCACGTTTGGGTAATTTTTGGTGAACGTGGGAGTGAAGAACGGTATGGGATGAGGGACGAAGAAAAAGTGGATGAGATTTTTGGTGACAAGAATGAAATACACAATTGGTCGCTGTTGCTGTATACAAAAAGTCCTGTACGCCTCGCACCGTAAAACAGGTTCATGTAAAGTGCAGTGATGCTTTATATAATCTTTGTATGTTTATGAAGTGTATGGAGGAACATTAGTAAACAGATAACTATTATTAACGAACATTATTAACAGAAAGGTACTGAGAATATCCTTGTATTAGAATATCGACCGCTGTATCTGCCAGTGATGGAAACGTTTAGTACTTTATAAGCTGAAAATAAACACTAAGCACAATTTAAAGTTGAAATATATATAAAGTAAGGTAATTATCAGGAGAAAGCGCTAAACCAGCATGACTATATAACACTTGGACGGGATATGAGGACAGGATAAGAGCTAGGAGTGGAGGACCCAGTGACAGATATAACATTTTAAGATTGCAGGAGTATTCATTATTCAGTTGTTATATCGTGTTAGACGTAGAAGAAATTCACGGATTTTTCACATTAAAAACGTTATCCATAAATAGTTGTACAATTATAACTTATTTAGTTTAAAAGTTATTAATGTAGTAGTTACAAACTGTTTATAACGCACTTTCACTTATTTAATTCTTATCCCAAACCAACATTTACTTTTGACAGTTGAATTGAAATTGAAATAAGTTTATTGAGGTAAAATACACACAGAGGGATGAGGTAGCTCAAGCTATTCTCACCCCGTTTAGTACATCGTGTTAATACATACATAGATACATATCACAAACAAATAAACATATTACCGAACATTCTGAGAGATAAACATATACATTTCCTACTTTTTTTTTGACAGTGACGCTGGTAGTGCTGAATAGGAGCTCCCACGCTGATGCCCCGGAGGAAACCAAACTCTGCAACCCTGGCTGGGTGAGTACCCCAGTTGTGAGACGCCTCGCGCGTCTGTCCACACCTACCGAGAGTAAAGGGATGGGAAAGTATAGGAATTTGGGCATGACCAATGTTTGGAACCGTCAACCAGTTAGTTATACGGCCACACTCACTAGGAGCGGTTCCCGGCTGCGCCTGTCTTTCTTTCTCCCCCCTCTCCCAGCTCCCCCTATCTTCCTATTTTGTCAGTACTTCCATCACCTTCCATCTTGACTAACATTTAATTGGTTAAATCAGTTGTAGTGAGGATTATTTTGTTTATATTGAGAGATTGGAAATTAGCGTAATTTGCAATTTAAAGCAAATAGGAGGGAATCAGGGGGGGGGGGTTCGACCCCCATTCACATTACTTACTGCCCTTAACCCAGACTATTCACCCTGCAGAGTTTCGTGAGGCTAGCTCCAAACGCCATAACAGTCGAGCTGAAAGCCAAGTGGCGGAGAAAATACCTAAGGCTTTTTTGCTCTATGCTCTTCCATCACAACAGGAGATAACTCGCCTTAGAGCTGTTGGTGTCCCCATGTAAGATTTTTTTTGTGCAGTACCTTTGTCTGCACCGATCACATGTCTACATCCAGAAACTCTGCGTATTACAGTGGCCCTCCATCTTGGTGCCCCAATTCATACTGGGTACAAGTATTTGCAACAGGGTGGAAGCCGTCATATTAGGCTTACATGGTTTGGACTGCGGAACTGCCAGAGTGTGACATGCAAGACACAATGAAGTTATCATCAAGAGGATATTCTGTGCTTTCTTTGGTCCACGGGAGACATCTCCCGTCACGCAGGGTGCAGTCGCACCTACACAGATCTCCAGTATCATCTATTGATACTGGTAATGGCTCAAAAGGGCCACCACTTACGGGCTATTCATGTCCCGTGCCACCTTTTGGGTGGCTTAATCTTTATCAATCATCAATCAATCTGTGCTTTGCGCAGATGGTATCACAATATACTTCTGGAAAACCGGGAAACGTTCGGTATGGATGAGTAGATACACGTGTGTATCTACCCTGGCTGACACCCATATACTTTTAGGTGTGTTGGTTATGTATGTGGTGCGGCCAACCATAAGGAAGCAGAGAATCATCCAATTACCGCTAGGCAACTGGAGCATCTGTACAAATTTGCTTTCATATCTGATAACATTTGAGACGCTTATCCCCTAGAGCAAGATTGTCACAAGCTTTCTCGAGGTATTGGGTTCTAGGCACATTGATACTACCAGAAAACCCAGAGCTGTCAGTTTTCTGTTTCCGACCTCTTTGTGGCGACCCAAAGTGGAAATGCCTTCCTTTTTAGTGTCCTAAAGTAAAGTATAAGTGCTAAAAATTCCAGAGGAGCTAGAAGATGGACAGTATTTTCTTGATTAGTTTTAATTTCGCGGTTCCTTGCACTCTGCCGCCATTACTCAACCGGATTATGAGATCATTAGCAATCCAAGCATTGCATTATTCAAGCGTTGCAACAGTTTGTTGCAACGCTTGAATAACAGAGCGAGTACCAACTCAGTCTCAGCATAAACCTTTCTAGAAAGTCAGTTTCTGTTATTTTACATTGAGCAGACATAGTGTACTAAAATATTCAAATCTTGTTTTTAAAGTTCGTGTTTACACGTTGACTTTAAAGTTAATTACAGCAATGCAGAAACGATTACAGTTTATGAGTCCGTGAGGTAATCACACGTGGCTATTAAAATGTCTGAAACGTTAGTATAATGCAACGTTGTATTTAAGAATGATTAAGTGTACAACGTAATATATAAATAATTGTGCAAATTATTTGTAAAATTTGTGAAACAAAGCACACCCTTGGCTCTTTTAGAAAGATGAATGCTTTATTTTTGTGTAAAGGTCAGTGACCTTTGAGAAAGCACCAAATCAGAGAACCATTTTTTCTCTAAGTCTAAGATTACAAGTAAAAACATGGGATAACTTAGTGGGACTAGTGGTAGTGCAGCTTGCGTGTTACCTAAGACTAGCGCTGCGCAGCCTAGCACGCAAACGCTCCCTGGAGCTGCCTACACTTCTTGACTGGCTCTTCCCCCCTCCTCCAACTCATAATTCCTGCTACTGGTACTGCTACCCAAGGTCATACAGTGCACCACTACCTCCTGCAGGTAGCCCATACAGTGCCCCAGCTACCTGGTACGAGTACTGCTACTCATTGTACCCAAGACCGTAGAGTGCATAACTACCTGCGACGGATACTACCGACGGATTGAACCATCACACTACCCTCCACACCGGCACGAATCATCACACTACCCTCCACACACGCACGAACCATCACACTACCCTCCACACCGGCACGAACCATCACACTACCCTCCACACCGGCACGAACCATCACACTACCCTCCACACCGGCACGAATCATCACACTACCCTCCACACCGGCACGAATCATCACACTACCCTCCACACCGGCACGAATCATCACACTACACTCCACACCGGCACGAACCATCACTACACCTTTGCTGCTTTCCGTGCCCATGAAATCATATTTATAAATGATGTATGAATCATGTTTGTAAATTGGTAACCACTTGTTAGATATCTGTCGATATAACATCCAATATACTTTTTTTTTAGGGAGGGGGGGAGGGGAGTAAAGAGAATGGAGAGCCACAGGTGAAGGGAAAAAGCTTAGAAATGGGAAATACAGTCAGTTATGAAAGCATGTCCCAATATTCCACCCATGTGCTGTATAATCATACTGGCTTAGTGCTTTCTCCTGATAACTACCTTATCTTTGTATTTTATTTCTTCATGTCCGAATTTGGCGGCATGATTCGCGTCTGTCTGGAATGACTTGTGCTATTACCATAAGGTTAATTTTATGTTTGTTGTTGGGGAGCTCAAAATAGACGATCGGCGCCTCCGTCGACACGATCCAAAAATTTGTCAAAGAAATGCGTATTAAATTTGGCATGCGGTAATTCCACTCGCATTAACAGTGGTAATTCTCGCATTATTTAACATGAATGAAAGACCTGAGGCTGAAAAGTTGAAATTGTCTCTGGTCATTATAAATATTACATGTTCAGTAGTGGGAGTTTTTGTAGCCTAAGTGCATAGGTTTTGGCCAGGGTGTATTCTGTATCACTGTCCTGACTTCTATTGTATAGTGTAAAGCTTTTACAAGACCCATGTAGATCTCACTAGTAATAATTGCTTAGTGTACTAAATACAGTATGTCAGGTAATATATGCAAGAGACAGAAATAATAGTAGAGAAATGATAGGTTTATTGGACTTAAGTCTAGGTCGCAGCAACGCATTCGGACACTTCATCGACCGCATAGCAGAACGACCAGTCACCTAAAATATTCATTGAACAGTCTCATGATAAAAATGGCGTCATCACGTTTGCAAAATTTGATGCTAACTTTGAAGAAAATCAATGTAATATAATTATTTTAATTGATTACAAATTCTCATGATGAATAATTTATATAGTCACTGAATAATTTTATAATAATCGCAAGCGACTTGAGTTATTATTTTGTTCGCATGTTATGTTTCATAGTTGTAATGTGTGTGTAATGAGAGGGAAATGAGAGAGAGAGAGAGAGAGAGAGAGAGAGAGAGAGAAGGGTAAGAGACGATGTATATTCGAAAATTTTATTTTTATGAGAATGATACAAGTATTTCTTGTTCATCGCATATTCCATATTAATAACCTAAAAAGGTTATTTTTATTTTGAAACACGAAAACGTTTGTAACTTTAGTTTCATTTTCATAGTAGATACTTACACATAGCCGAATCACGTGTTTTTGTGATTATTCTGCAATATATATATATATATATATATATATATATATATATATATATATATATATATATATATATATATATATATATATATATATATATATATATACTGTATACTGGTGTATACTGGCAGCAGGTTTTCTTTCAAACATGTTTCATTGAATATGACCGCATATTCTGTATTTGCTATTTTCTGGTTTAGGGCTTCTATCCCTCTAACTATTTTCTTAGCACCAGGGCTTAGCTGAAATAATTGTATAAATAAGTGTAATACATTCTATAGTAATTCACTAATTTTCTTCACCTTAAAAGTACGAAAATGAGTTTTGGAGAACTCCTATTTCAGCTAAGCCCTGATGCTAAGAAAATAGTTAGAGGGATAGAAGCCCTAAACCAGAAAATAGCAAATATATATATATATATATATATATATATATATATATATATATATATATATATATATATATATATATATATATATACTATTATATATATAACATATATATTATATATATTATTAGTATATTGTTGTAGCCGTCTTCCTTTTAAACATATTTCGTTGAAAACGACAAAGTTTTAGATTTATGATTCTGGCACGAATCTTGGCTATATGCCTTATGTTTTTCTTCACTAAAGTAGGAAGTTGAAAAATTAACTCCAAAGTTCATTTTTACTTTTTATTCGGGTATAACGCCTAGTGATGCGTTTCGTAAGGTCTCGCATCACGTTCTAGGAGACAAATTCTACTGTGTTGTTGTTTAAGATTCAGCTACTCAGAACAAGAAATTCCAGTAGCACGGGCTATGGTGAGCCCGTAATTCGGTTTCTACTGTGCTTAGCACCTGGTTATATTCTCCTATGGTGATTTGGATGAATGAAATTACATGGGGGGATATTATTAAGGTATTAAATGTATCAACACATGCCACTGCTCTACCTGTTGTACAGGTTAAAATACCTCCCAAGTTTTTCACAAATTAAGGCGCAAATCAAGAAGAAAATACTCCCAACTATCAAAAGTCGCCACAGAGCCAAAGTAGCGGAAGGAAGATCCATTGCGATAGGGTAAGAACAAGCCACTGGGCACTCCTCTTTCAAGCCTGGCAGAAAGTTATCCAGAGACATTGCAGTAGTCATATACAGACTCAGACTTGGCTACAAGTGCTCCTGGGAGGTAATAAACCCAATACTTAAAGAGTGAAATATATGTGGAACAGAAGAAGCAGAGGCGCCACTATGGCATTATTTACTGGAATGTGAAGTGACTGAAGTCCTGTGAATCAAACTCAACATTAATCCAACGACAGCAGCTGCATTAGATGCAAATTCCACAGCGACTATAATGATTAGAAAAGCCGTTGAAGAATGGGGACTCACTAGTGAACATTATACATTCGCCACCAAGATAAAGTTGTCAAAACAAGACTAAAACCAGTGCGCTAAAACAGAAGCGAAAAAAGAAACAGGAAAAATAGAGGAAACCCCACCTCCTCCATTTAAAACTTTGACCCAAATATCACAGTAACAAGGTTATCGCGAATAACCGAAATCAATTACGGGTTCAATATAGCCCGTGCTACATGGACATTTCGTTGAGTAGCTAAATCTAAAACAACAACGTATCAACATAGTATGACATGTTGGCAGCTTATACTCTTCTGGCTGCTTCCGTTCCTGTTGCAGGGTCATTCGGTCCAGCTTCTGCGTTGGCCCGGGGTCTTGAAGTGGGTAGAGTGTAATTGTGTATTAGCTTGTTATTGCAATCAAAACCAGTAATCAATAACCAGATAATACACAATTACACTCTACCCACTTCAAGACCCCGGGCCAACGCAGAAGCTGGACCGAATGACCCTTCATCAGTCAGGAGCCTCAAAGCCGCACTACCTTCATAATGGGAACAAGTACCTGTCTGGACAAATTCACAAGGGCCGTGACGAGGGTTCGAACCTTGTGGATTTCGTCACGGCCCTTGTGGATTTGTTCATTTGATGCATCACGCTATTGTGAATTCTATGTGCAAAGTACCTGTCTCTTTCCCTGGCTCACTTATTGTACATCAAAGAGGATCACAACAGCGTCAAACCTTGTTGGACGCCCTTAAGTGTGATGATTGATGCTGGGAGGTTATCGGAGACTTCAAAATGGCAGTATTCCTTGGTCTCCGAGGCGGGTTTACAAAGTTTTCTTACGACCTTTGCCTTTGGGACAGCAGGGACACCAAGGCGGTCTTCCACAGGTGCGACTGGCTATAGTGGACCCAGTTCTCTGTGATAAGGAACAACATCGAGTGGGAGCCACTGGTGGACTCCCGGAAGGGGATGATGCCATTACTGCAATGTATGTTAGATTAGTATGTTAGAAGCACCACAGTCACCTGTGGCTGATTGTTTAATATATCACAGACCTATACGTATAACAGATCTCTAACCCTGTCTATGGAGGACAGAAGAAAATGTATATATGATGCTGACCAGACCACACACTAGAAGGTGAAGGGACGACGACGTTTCGGTCCGTCGTCGTCCCTTCACCTTTGTAGTGTGTGGTCTGGTCAACATATTTTAGCCACGTTATTGTGACTCATCGCCTGTATATATGCTGGTTAGCATTGTAAGTGTATGGCAACGTCTGTAGTAGAAAATAAAAATACTAGAAATTATACTACACATGAAATTAGGCCTTGTGAAACTTTTTGTCACCGCTGTTACCTTGAGGTAACCTTGAGATGGTTTCGGGGCTTAGCGTCCCCGCGGCCCGGTCCTCGACCAGGCCTCCTCGTTACTGGACTGATGCAACAACTAGGCTTGTTGGACGCGGCTGCTCGCAGCCTGACACAGCTGTAGATAAGGAGTCGGCAGCCTTGAAGTACCTTCAAAACTTCTTCCCTATGTTCTCCGAGGCAAAGGTTAAAGCCGATGTCTTCGTCGGACCAGACAAAAAAAGGTACTAGAGTGCAAGGAATTCCCCAAGTTCACTAGGAAGGAGAAAGCGAGTTGGAACATCTTTGTGGCAGTGGTTCCTGGCTTCGTAGACAATCATAAGACCAAAAACTTTGTGGAGCTGGTTGAGACTGGTGAAGAACTATGGCTCAGTGAACTACGGGATGACCCCCAGAGTCCATATCCTTGATGCTCATCTTAATAAATTCAAGAACATTGGGCGTACTCGGAGGAGCAAGGCGAGCGCCTCCACAAGGCTCGGCTGGACTTTGAACACGGCTACGAAGTGTTCTATAATGAGAAGGTAATGGGAGGCAGCATTTGGGGCATGATTCGTGAAGTTGAGTTACTGTACAGTGAAATCGTCAATCTAAACAAAATCTCGCTACTAAATGTTTAGTGATCATTTTTGTAATACTTTATTATAAATACATTAATTTAAATTCATATGTTTTTCTGATTTTATGTGAACGAGAAAGAAACTAACTCGCCCATTTTCTCATTGAAAATATGTAAATTTAAAAGCATTACTGTCTTATTACAAACAGCAAAGTTTAAGGGGAAAACATCCACTTTCTATACTTTCTAGTCATGAGCAATTATTAAATAACACAATCGAGAAAAAAATTACATTGTGAATTATCATTACCCTTTTGATTTGATTGTTGCCGCCGGAGGCGGCTAGTTTATTGTGCACCCCATACCCATCCTGTGAGCGGTAGCGCAAAAAGCATTACAGAGGGCACAAAAGGTCTTTATCAGACCTCATCTTAGATTATTACATAAACAATTTCATCTATCATTCACACCTTTATAGTTACATGTCAGGTAGGTACAGAGAATGTTCTATTTAAAGAGCTATATATTTACAGTAAGTCATTATACATTAATGGTAGGTCTTATCGCTAATACATAATTGTTTAAGCAATGGAGTTATTACAGTCATAGGGGAGCTGCTGTTTATTATTAGTCTTCACAATACTTAGTTTCTTAATTTCATATGTCGTTTATCTACTAGGAGCGAAATATGGATACAGCGCAAGGATTTCAGGTATTTTATCCTTGGTAATAAGATAGGTTGCCATATCATACAGCGCGAGCTTAGATTTATTTCTAAATGGCTCAATTTTACTACAATCCAAAATATAGTGTTCGAGTGTGTGTCCCTGTCTTTGTCCACACATTTCACACTTTACTTCATCTAGATCCCCATACAAGCCGAACTGCCAGAGATACTTGTAGCCAAGTCTTATTCGAGCTGTGACAACATCTGTTAGTCTACTGACTTTGTTACTTGCCCCATACACATATTTTACTTCACACATTTCATTGTGATAAACAATGGACCTGCTAGTTCCAGTTTGCACTGTTCTACTTTCTTCAAATCCATCCAGGAGTTCTCATCTAATGACACTTTCTCACTTTCATGGGCTGGGAAGGCATTGAAAGGGGAAGAAAAGGGGAATAATATAGTATAAGGTTGTATTGTTTAAATAATGAAACATTAAAAATATTAATTAATCGTCTGTATATCCTGTCATGGTACCATGTTCGGCAGATTACATAATTATGTTTGACAAAGATCCCATATTAAACGCTGAATAATCGAACTCTTCTAACTATTCGACTCTGCAAAATGAGCCAATTACACTGAGTAAACAGTTTACAAGTTGAAGGAAGATAACATAAGGGCTGAAGAGGGACCTTAGTTATTTAAAATTTTCAAATTTATTTATGTATTACGTGAACTAAACGGCCATTTAGTCAGCCTGGTAATTACTTAATTAGCGTTTTGGCTAATTGTTTTTTGTCATAAATGTTGCCCCCCCCCCTCACTGCGCTGGTGAATGGAGCTATACATGTATACACTAAAAGGTGTATACATATTCTTGATGTATAAACACTGACAGTTCACTTTATTCCTGGTCTATGTTCACATCTCATGTATACTTGTTTATTTGACAGTAAGTTATTGTGGGGGTCTTGATAATCCTCAAGGGGTTGATAGGCTTTAACCTCAGTCTCCAAAAATCATTTCCTGTTATTCCCAAAGTCGCAACGGCAAAACGTAAAATACATTGAGGTCCTTCCTCTGAGCTTAGTCTTAAGTGTGTGTGTGTGTGTGTGTGTGTGTGTGTGTGTGTGTGTGTGTGTGTGTGTGTGTGTGTGTGTGTGTTTGTATGTGTATTCACCTATTTGTGCTTGCGGGGGTTGAGCTCTGCTCTTTCGGCCCGCCACTCAACTGTCAATCAACTGTTACTAACTACTATTTTTTTCGCACACCACACACACACACACACACACATACACCCCAGGAAGCAGACCGTGACAGCTGATTAACTCCCAGGTACATATTTACTGTTAGGTAACAGGAGCATCAAGGTGAAAGAAATTCTGCCCATTGTTTCTCACCGGGAATCGAACCCGGGACCTCAGGATTACGCGTCCAGCGTTCTGTCCAGTCAGTCATTGGTGTGTGTGTGTGTGTGTGTGTGTGTGTGTGTGTGTGTGTGTGTGTGTGTGTGTGTGTGTGTGTGTGTGTATGTGTGTGTGTGTGTACACTCGCGTCTGCGTGCCCATGTTTCTCAGTCTCAATTATGTCCTTTCTCCCCATAACCTTTTAAAAACATGTTTTCCACGAATATATTGGCCACCGTGTTATTGGAATGGATTATTGGCTGCCGCCTTCAGTCTGGACATTACTGGGTTCGGAGGCGGGGTTTAGCGTGATTGGCCAACACGTGCGCGGCTCGAGCGAGTATGTGCGTGTGTGTATGGGGGGGGGGGAGGGGAGGGAATGAGGTAGCTAGCATAGTTTGGTGGGGTGACTTGGGGGAGGGGGGAGAACTAGCAACGGTGAGCGTTGCCGTGCTGCTTATCAATAATGCAACAATAATTGCTCCTTCTCTTCCTTACCCCTCCCCCTAATTTGAATCTCCCTTCCCCCCCTTTCTGCCTTTGTCCGTCCTGAACTGCCCCCCTCTCGCTCAACCTTGTCTCAAGGAAAGCTTGTCACATGTTGCTGTTTTAGATTCAGGTACTCTGAACAAGAAGTTCCAGTAGCACGGGCTATGGTGAGCCCGTAGTGGACTTACCTGGCACAGGAGCGGGGCTGTGTCAGCTTGTCACATGTTGTTGTTGTTAAAGATTTAGCTATTCAGGACGGAGTGTCCATGTAGCACGGGCTATGGTGAGCCCGTAAAGCTTGTCACACTACCGCACTCTAAGTATACCTCACCTCACCTCTTTTCTCGTCTCCGAACCTCAACTCCTTACTAGTTCCACGCTGGGCCAGAGTTTTAGCTCAACCTGGCGCCTAGAAGTTGTAGGTGTGCTCCTATAGGGAAATATTGGCAGGGAGAGCCCGGGCACTTGTACTCCAACCCGTTCTCGCACTTTCTTATAGTCAATATTGACTTATTAAATAAGTGCATATGTGACATACTAATTGATTGTGAATATTTTAGTTTACCTTGAAAAGCTTCATAGAAAACACCGACCTTACCTAACCTTCTTAGTATGTTAAGATAAGCATCTTATTGCTTCTGAATTACAATTATTACTTAACCTATTATAGGTATAGGCAACCTCACCTATTTGTACCTGCAGGATTGAGCTTTAAATCTTGGATCTCGGCTTTCTAGTCCCCCTGTCGTCTAATGCAATGCTCCTCCATCTTCAACCTTTCCTATTGTATTCATTAAAACTGGTTGAAATGGGCGTATGCTACCTCTTTGTCATGTTAATTTAATTGTCCTACTATTTTTGATACTGAGAAATATTTGTTCACATTTCTACGGATCATGAGTCGGCAGAGGAGCTTCATCTGCCCCTGACAGAAAGTGTGTTACGTCAAACTTTTTTTTTTCGCTTACACTTTAATGTTTTGGCCTTTCGATTTAAATATTTATTTTACTAATTATCAGTTATGTTCATTAGTTTCATGGTTATTTTTTTATTTAAATAATGCCATTTTGTAATATCTTTTACCTTTTGACTTGGATCCCTGGATCCAGCCGTCAGTATACTGTCACTTCCTACCAGCCCGCCTTTATTCTTCACTTTTTCTGACTATTTTTGGTTTAAATGCAACATCCATAACTAATGGCTCTTGGCAGACAAATCGATTATAACTACACCATAGTTGTATCTGAACACGCAACGCCTTGCTCAGGAGAGCACTTCTTGGGCCTCCCTTACCTTCGGTGTTCTCTCTTAAGAATTCTATGACTCTGTTAGTACTCTTGTCGCTGTCTTGTATATTCTCTTAACCTCTTTCCCAGGATTTCAGCGTCATGTATTAATATGTTAGCACGCAGCGGTCTCTCATTCCCAGGGGCATTTCGTATTCTGTATTGTGTGTCTGTCTCATTTTGTTTAAAGATTAGATCCAGTCGGGATAAAAGGCCAATCTGTTCTTTTCGTGTCGCCCTTTACTTGTTTTGTCTCCAAGTTTCCTCTCCTCCCCCGTGGGTTCATTGTTTCCCAGGGCATTCTTCTTTAGTTGGAGTCTCTTGATGATTAGTTTGCTTTTAAGTGGTGGGCTTTTTCTGCAGTCTCTTGGAGGATGCTGGCTCTTTGTCTTATCAACCTCTTGCCTGGGTTTCTGGTTGTTTTCTGGAGGGTTGTAGATTACTGCCACCACCACCACCACCACCACCACTATCACTGTTGTTTTCTGGAGGGTTGTAGATTACTGCCACCACCACCACCACCACTATCACTGTTGTTTTCTGGAGGGTTGTAGATTACTGCCACCACCACCACTATCACTGTTGTTTTCTGGAGGGTTGTAGATTACTGCCACCACCACCACCACTACTGTTGTTTTCTGGAGGGTTGTAGATTACTGCCACCACCACCACCACTACTGTTGTTTTCTGGAGGGTTGTAGATTACTGCCACCACCACCACTATCACTGTTGTTTTCTGGAGGGTTGTAGATTACTGCCACCACCACCACCACTACTGTTGTTTTCTGGAGGGTTGTAGATTACTGCCACCACCACCACGACTATCACTGTTGTTTTCTGGAGGGTTGTGGATTACTGCCACCACCACCACCACTATCACTGTTGTTTTCTGGAGGGTTGTGGATTACTGCCACCACCACCACCACTATCACTGTTGTTTTCTGGAGGGTTGTAGATTACTGCCACCACCACCACCACCACTATCACTGTTGCTTTCTGGAGGGTTGTAGATTACTGCCACCACCACCACCACCACTATCACTGTTGTTTTCTGGAGGGTTGTAGATTACTGCCACCACCACCACCACCACTATCACTGTTGTTTTCTGGAGGGTTGTAGATTACTACCACCACCACCACCACCACTATCACTGTTGTTTTCTGTCAGTCACTCCCGCGATATAGTCTCGGTATACATTTGTCGAGTCGATAGGTGCCTCTTCTCCAGTCATGTTTTCATGTTCTCGTTTTCTGATATCCCATTGCAAAAAGCATTTGTAATAATTGCAGTTAGCGTCTCTTTCTGCTGTATCTACTATGTCAGATTCCATCTCCCAAGTTTTCACTTTTAATTTTTCCGATGTGTTTGTCATTCCATCTAGATTTTTGTTTAAAACTTTGAGGCTACTTTTCCAAACTTCAAAAGATGTAATTTTCGTAGGCTGTAAATCGAACTGGGTATCTTTGAATAGGGAAAGAAACGTCTTGGGAGGGGGGAGGGGGACCTAAGGAGAGCGCTATGTCAAGAGTGGAGAGTAAGATTTTACTGTGCTTGGAGGGAGATGAAGATGTAAAGGTTCTGGCCAAGGTAGGATGGTTGGGTGCTGGGTTGAGTTGGGGTGGGAGGGGGAGAGGTTGATGTGCGTGTGTAACAGAGAGAGAGAGAGAGAGAGAGAGACAGAGAGAGAGAGAGAGGGAGAGAGAGAGAGAGAGAGAGAGAGAGAGAGAGAGAGAGAGAGAGAGAGAGAGAGGGAGAGAGAGAGAGAGAGAGAGAGAGAGAGAGATTATCAATAATATGTAACTTACCTGACTTTGAAAGCAGTAATTATTTCGTCTTAAACACCAAGGAAAGCAATAGACAGGATACTTAGTATTCACTTACGTAAACAAAAATATTATAATTGAAAACATAGAACAACAATGACGCCTCAAGAGTATCAATGTCGCCTACGGTAAGCGCACATATGCGCAAAATATAACACCGGTACTCCATTGCGTAAGTGGAGGATATACGCCGGCAGAGAGTCACCAGGCACGCCAGGTGGTGGCGTGCCTGGTGCGCGCTGCTGGGGCGCTGTCGTGACCTGCGGCTGTGGCCAGCAGGCGGTACTAAACATCTGATGAATATCGAATATATACTGTGAGTCACCCCTCGACCTCCGTCTCTCCTACTGCTACCTTTCCTTCCTTTACTCAGTCTCTTTCGTTTGATACTTTTTAATGCCTTTCTTGTGTTGTCTTTTTATTACTACTACTATTCTTTTTACTTCTTTTACTACTACTTTTGATGCTACTGTTATTACCACTGCAAGTAATACTACTGATACTACTATAACTCCTCCTAGTATTATTACTACTATTGTTACTTTTGCTATTAACTGTGGTTGCTGCTGCTGCTGCTACTGGAGTTATTACTGCTGTAATTACTACTGTTACTGCTATTAGCACTTTTACTTTTAAGGAATCTAATTATGGCTCTGGATCACCTGCCTCATCTATTTACTTTTTATTATCTTCCTTTCCTGCTTTCTCTCTTTTTTTTCACTTCGTATTACTTTTGATTTTCTCTGATTCATGTCATCTCTCTCAATCTACTCATTTTTACATTAACACTTATGTGTTTTACAGAATTGAGAATGAGAGATCGCTCTCTCTCTAGAATTGTACAAGCTGGGCGTTAAGTTGTTCACTTGACCTGACTTTGTACAAGCTGGGCGTTAAGTTGTTCACTTGACCTGACTTTGTACAAGCTGGGCGTTAAGTTGTTCACTTGACCTGACTTTGTACAAGCTGGGCGTTAAGTTGTTCACTTGACCTGACTTTGTACAAGCTGGGCGTTAAGTTGTTCACTTGACCTGACTTTGTACAAGCTGGGCGTTAAGTTGTTCACTTGACCTGACTTTACCTGTTGGGAAATTAAGTTTTCATTACGAGTCAATCGGGAAATAATGGCTTTTGGTTGAATGATGCATTATATGCATCATATTATATGCAGGGGAATAGAAATAGCCTAAGCTACTCTATCCCTTTGAGATGTATTTCTTTCTTGTCTCAATAGACATTCTTGAACTTGATGCATTATAGAGAAAAGCACAGCCTTTAATGAACCTGGCTGTGGTCGACCGTCTACTGGTTGTCAACCAATTTGACCCAGAATATCACACACACACACACACACACACACACACACACACACACACACACACACACACACACACACACACACACACACACAAACACACACACACACTCTGTATGGACGTAGAAATGTTAAAGAAAATGTTCACGCAATTTGTAAGACCAAAATTGGAATAAGCAGCGGTGTGTGCTGCTCGTATTTCAATACACAAACAAATTGGAATGCTAAGACGTGTTACTAAATGGCTCCCGACACTTATACGAGCTCTGAGGAGAGTCTAAGTGGAGTTAAACATGCCAAGGCTACAAGATACGAGGAAAAGACGCGATATGATCACTACACACAAAAGAGAAAGAGAAAGTTTTGAAACTTGTAGCTTCAAGAACAAGAGCTCCTGCATTCAAGCTAAGGAAATAAATGGGTTGAAAAAACATACGAAAGTTGCTTTATCCTGGAACTACACTTCGGTAATTACATTTAGATAATTATAAACACACACACACACACACACACACACACACACACACACACACACACACACACACTTCCAGTTAACAAGTGGAATGCATTAGGCAGTGATGTGGTGGAGGCTGACTCCATACACAGTTTCAAGTGTAGATATGATAGAGCCCAATAAGCTCAGGGACCTGTACACCAGTTGATTGACAGTTGAGAGGCGGGACTAAAGAGCCAGAGCTCAACCCCCGCAAGCACAAATAGATGAGTACAAATAGGTGAGTACACACACACACACACACACATCATAGTGTGCACATACACACACATAGATATGGGCTCTATCATATCTATACTTGAAACTGTGTATGGAGTCTGCTTCCACCACATCACTGCCTAATGGAATGCATTAGGAAATGATGTGGTGGAGGTAGACTCCATACACTGTTCCAAGTGTAGATATTATTAGAGCCCAGTAGGCTCAGGAAACTGTATACCTGTTGAGAGGCGGGACCAGAGAACCGAAGCTCAATCCCCGCAAGCACAACTTGGTGAGTACATACGGTAGAGCGTTCTCCGTGGCATCACAGTCCGGAGATGAAGCCCAGCATCGGGAATTGAAATTGAAATTGAAATAAGTTTATTGTTGTAAAATACACACAAAGGGATGAGGTAGCTCAAGCTATTCTCACCCCGTTCAGTACATCGTGTTAATACATACATATACACACATCACAAACAATAAACATATTACCAAACATTCTGAGAGATAAACATCTACATTTCCTCCTTTACACAGCATCGGGAATGGTTAGATCCTTTTTAGTTCTCGTTTGTTCGGAGTGGACGATAGAGCGACGGTTTTGCTTCATGCAGGTCGGCGTTCAATCCCCGACCGTCCAAGTAGTTGGACATCATTTCTTCCCCCAGTAGTTTCAAAGTGTTATACGACAAAGAGTACTGGGAAGACGGGACACCACAAGCGTAACTCTCATCCTGTAACTACTACTTTGGTAATTTCACACACACACATGAAGAGACATAGAGCAAGAACATCATAGAGACATCATGAAGAACTTCTTCAGTGTTAGAGCTCTCAGCAAATGGCACAGGTTAGATACAGAAGTCGTTGATATAAATTCGATTCAAAGTTGTAAATATAAATATGATAAAAGCGTGAGAAATGAGTCGTTAAACTACGATCGTTCGAAATGCTGAGCTAGGGCCTAGTTCGACCCTTACAAGCACATCTAGGTGTACACATACATGTAAAATAATTTTTGAAGTCTCGGGATAGTGAACGAGTGGAATGCGCTGAGAAGTGGAACAGGTAAACTCAATATATAGTTTAAAATGTAGATATGACAGAGCCCAGTAGGCTCTTGAATATAGTTTAAAGTGTAGATATGACAGAGCCCAGTAGGCTCTTGAATATATTCCTCAGTGGATTAAGAGTCTCGTCCTCTGCAATTACAACTAAGTAAAAACACGCCTTCCCTTTTTGAAGACCGGTATATATAAACATAAACCATACGTGTTAATTTTCACAAGGGTGGTACTGAAATTGAAATACATTGTTTCTTAAATGTTTTTACAGTTATAGTTGGGTTTATTTAAATAAATTTACAGTAAATTATTTATTAAAGCTAATCCATGTAACATTATTATTATGATTTTATCTAAATATAAACTGTATACTCAAGATTTATATTTATCAACGATTTTAAAATTATTATAGATGTCAAAATCAGAATCAGTAACTGCTGCTGTTTATAATTATAAGATGCAGGTACATGAGTCTTACAGCGTAAGACCTCTGACAGGTGTGGAATCTCGTTTACTTTGAATTTGTGTAGCGAAAGCACTACTAATCAGATTTCCGATCAGCGGGCGGTACGAGAACAACTAGTTTTATATATTAATATATTCTCCAAATTGAGAGAGAGAGAGAGAGAGAGAGAGAGAGAGTGTGTGTGTGTGTGTGTGTGTGTGTGTGTGTGTGTGTGTGTGTGTGTGTGTGTGTGTGTGTGTGTGTGTGTGCGCGGTGTTAGTGAGCCCTTATTACCGGCTTCTTATTCCATCCGGCGTGGCGGCTTTATATTTTATCCGGTGTGGCGGCTTCTTCTTGCTCCATCTGGTGTGGCGGGAAGTCAAGGTGACGGTCGCCTGGGGCTACTACTGTATATTCGGATCAACACTTGCTGGCTCACGCTTGTGTTACAATGTACCACCGGATCACAATCATTATGATGTTGAAATCTTTACTGATTTATCTTAAAGCAGGTACAACTCGCAATCATTGTGCCTTCCAGTGAAAATCATTGTAATTGTTATAACATTATTTTTTAAACTTTAATATCATTAATTACTTTTTAAAATGTGAAACACATGCATATGCTAAAATCATTCATACTTAAAAATATATTAGTGTCATATTGGATATTAATTTTTGAAAACAAATATCGTAGAACAAAACGTTGCGCATTTAAACAGTGAGCTAAACTTCAGATATAATTACCAAACACAAAATACAATTATAACACGTAAAATAAAGAAAAAAACTCCATGAAAATAATACACTATTGCAGTCCTTCCCCAAAGATGTAGATCCATACATTAATATTTCTCATAAGAAGTACAGTACAACCTCGATTCAACAAACTATATAGGGCATCCCAACTCGTTGCAGTGAGGGATTCGTTGCAACCGGAGATGCCTCTAGGAAGCATTTCCCACACCCAATTGGCAGATTTCGTTTTGCGAAATTTTAATTTCAACCTATAATATAATAGACAACTACCAAGCGAACATGTCTGCAAAAACATTTAACCGCATCTTGCTTATTTATCACGTTTCCATCTTCAAAACTTATTTTCTAAAGGTAGCAGGGCAATATCTGAATGAACGAAAACTTTGCCAATTGAAAATAAAAGCATAACCATAGAATTTGGTTTTAAATATCCTTAATAGCTGTCCTAAGGCTCTAACTGTCTCTTGTAATGATAAATCTACAAAAATCATCAAAACCTTGGATTATAAGCATGTTAATTGAGTTATTATTCATACCCTAATATTCCTCACACTCTGTGGGCTAATTTCACCATCGAAATTATAATTACAACCTATCATAAGAAGGGCAACAGCCAAGAGAACCTGCCTGGAAAGGATTTAACATATTAACATCTTAACATATTAACATCTTAATATATTAACATCTAGCATATTTTCCACGCCCAAACCTCGACATTTCATTTTAAAGGGAAAAAGGGTCATATTTTACTGATCAAAAACCTCTGCAAATGGAAAAAAAGAGCTATAGAATTGTTGTTATTTAAACGTACAGTACTATGTATTCTAAATCGGTATATATAAAAATTTAAAGTTATTTATTTTATTTATTTATTTATATACAAGAAGGTACATTGAGTTTGTGAGAATACATAGCATGGTATTTACAATCTTGTAAAGCCACTAGTACGCGCAGCGTTTCGGGCAGATTAATATTATTATTATTATTATTATTATTATTATTATTACAGAATTATTATTATTTCGCATATAGTTAGGCCGAGATTGGGCGTTTTGGTTCTTTGAAATTTATTTGTATTTCGGCTCGATTTAAACCAAGGAAGAGAGAGAAAGTGTTAAAGTAAAGCTCACGCGCCATATAAACAAGGGATTAGGCGGCTGGATTAATATTCTTTTGGCCATTGTTTATGCGGACCGGATGCTTAAAATTGATGAATGTGTAGGTGGGTTGACCGACGGTTGGACGAGCCTAGCCTGAGGACAGGTGAAATCTCGCATCTTAAGTACTTCACCTAGATACTACAGATATAAATAATTGTCAATATAAGCTAAACATTTAACATAACCTTATTAAGTCCTAACTATACACCAATACATAACAATGTCAAATTATTATAATCAGTATGATGAGTAAAAATATATATATACATCTTCAAATTATTTAAAATGCCTGATGTTTTAGTCTTAAATTCCATCACAAGTGTTAAAAAGAGAATATTTTCATCGCAAAATTTGCTATTCTCTTTTTAGCACTGATGATGGAGTTGAAGACTCCGAAACGTCTGGTATCTTAAGTAAATTGAAGATGTGTATATATTTTCACTCATTATAATGTTTATAATAAGCTTAAAATTCCCAAGAGGAGAATTCATTTCTGAAATGTCAAATTATATATGAGAAAATACTGACTTTGAATTCCTTGTACATTAATGATGATAAATGCATCTTTACTGAGCCGTGACCATAGCCTGCTGACGGGTTGAGGAAGATCGCTGCTGGAAGTGCCTCGTTCGGCCGGCCGAGCGGACAGCACGCTGTGCACGTGATCCTGTGGTCCCGGGTTCGATCCCGGGCGCCGGCGAGAAACGATGGGCAGAGTTTCTTTCACCCTATGCCCCCTGTTACCTATCAGTACAATAGGTACCTGGGTGTTAGTCAGCTGTTACGGGCTGCTTCCTGGGGGTGGAGGCCTGGTCGAGGACCGGGCCGCGGGGACACTAAAACCCCGAAATCATCTCAAGATAACCTCAAGATAGTCAGCTGTCATGGGCTGCTTCCTGGGGGGGGGGGGGGTGGAGGCCTGGTCGAGGACCGGGCCGCGGGGACACTAAAACCCCGAAATCATCTCAAGATAACCTCCACGTAATATAAATACAAATGCCAACTAAAGTGAACTCCTAACATAGCCTGTCCTAGGCTTCGTTACTAATATAATGTGCGCGTCAACCATAATTGTACACCAGTGTAATATTAATTTATTTTTGATAATACAATTTTTATTTCATTGTATGAAAAATATAATAAATATTCCTTTGGGAGCGATAGCTGGATTGGAGAGCCTGATTTAATGATAAGATGCTTCTTGGTAATTTTGTCCTTTGTCTTGTTAATTACGGAAGGGAAGGGAATTATCAAGAGGAAGCCCCAAGCCATTACGTCTCTATAGCACTTGGAAGGGGTCAGGATAAGGATTTGGGATGGGACGGGGGGGAAGGAATGGCGCCCAAACCACTTGGACGATCGAGGATTGAACACCGACCTGCATGAAGCGAGACCTTCGCTCTATCGTCCAGTTCAAGTGGATGGGCGCGGAACAGAGACGTGTTTTTAATCATTGTGCTGGAATATATTGTACACTTGTATAACAAATGACCGACAAAAGGCATACCTCTTTAATGTAACGAGTATTGGTTATCCGAGTCGTTAATGGCCTAGAAACCGCAGGGATGATGCATGAACTGCCATTACAAGACTTAATCGATTGTACCATCCACACTGAACACAATAAGCGCCAATAATGAGGTCTGAGCCACAATTGTTGACGTGGGCTCGACGCCTGCTGACGGGATATTGTTTGTTACCTCCCACTGATCTGAACTCGCAAGTTTGGGACGCAAATGTAATTCAATTTAATGCTAACAGTTAAAATGGTTTTAAGATTATCAGCATTTGCCATGAATAAAATACTAGAGACAGGATGGTCTGGAGACTGGTATTACTTGATCATCAGTTACCTCTGGTGTGTCCTTGGGCCTCCCTGCTCCAAACACACCCAACAAGACTTGATCCATTTCTCGTACCAGACTTTTAGCTTCACCATATATCACATAGGTAAGACCCACCACTTACGGGCTATTCATGACCGTGCCACCTTTTGGGTAGCTTAATCTTTATCAATCAATCAATAGGTAAAACTGAGTCCCCCATGCTAACAAGAATGGAAGAATGACTTAAGTATTGTAAGTAAACATTCATGTGTCTTAGGACGCAGATGTCCGTTTGTTGATGGATTAAACTTGTGCGCGTATTGTTCTTGTTCTTTATCAGATTGGTATCTTATACCGAGACATCATTACACAACAGCCTTCGTCACACTCAGATGGTATCAAATCTAAATACTTGCTTGGTTGGCTTGCATGTGCAGACATGTGCATGTGCACATGCGATACGCGTGCATGTGCCCCACAATAGTTTGTTGTGGGGCAACACTGCAGTTCTCTTGGCGTTTGAATTTTCCGTCAGATAGGAAATTAGAGGATATTGTGTTATACTCGTAAATCATATTTATATTAGACTCATAAAATCATGAGTATAAATTTATATTTATGTTATACTCATAAATCATTATTTATAGCTAGTAAGATTATGTTTTAGAGTTCTTCAGTTCATCATTGTTTTATGCCTTACCAGGAGCTGTGTCCGACGACCAGAACCCACTGCGTGCCCAAGGCGTGTCAAGGTGTGTTGGGCACAGAGGAGGACAACAAGCGATGTAGCGAGGGCCAGGTTTACTGCGGCGCCCCCACAAACGCCTGCGTCAACCCCTGTAATCCCGCCAGCAAGCTGGATAACCCCTTCCCGCCCGTTCAAAGTCAGCTGTGTGGACCCAACATGATCTACTGCCAGAGGTGAAGGGGGTAGTATTGGTGTTGTTTGTTACCAAGGAAAGTTTCCGTGTTTCTGTGTAAGGAGGTGGGGGGGGGGAAGTATCTTCTGTTTGTGGATAATCAAGTAATTATGCCTGCAGGACCGGTATAGGTAGAGTAATAATTGTAATTAAGAAGCAATAAGATGCTTATCTTAACATACTAAGAAGGTTAGGTAAGGTCGGTGTTTTCTATGAAGCTTTTCAAGGTAAACTAAAATATTCACAATAAATTAGTATGTCACATATGCACTTATTTAATAAGTCAATATTGACTGTACGAAAGTGCGAGAACGGGTTGAGGACGGAGCGCCAGCTCTTTGGTCTCACTTTTCAGCTATTGGTCGTTAATGCTATGGCTCCTGAACCTCTACATTTCAGTAATATCTACATATGTATGGTATTATCCTTGATTACCTGCTCTCTAGTGCATTCCATTTATTCACTACTCTTACAATAAATAAATGTTTCCTTACATCACTGAGGTGTGTACTAGTTTCCACCCATGACTCGTTCTGCTATTGCAAATATTAAACGGATTATCCTTCTCTATTTTGTCATATCTCCTATTTCTTCGTCTCTTATCTGATGTAGTAAGATGCAGCATCCTCAGACTTTCCTCGCACGTAAGTCATCTCGGAACCATTGTTGCGGTACAACTCTGAACTTTGTCGTGTATTGACGCGTACTTTTTTACTAGTCACATCTTTTACTAGCCCAACATGTAGGAGTCCACATTGTCAACGTCTCTAAAACGTGTACATGCCGTGATCATTTTGCCTCTTACCCTTCTCTCTCTCCCAGCGCGATAACGTGTAGATCCCTCTGCCTTTCCTCCTCATGTTGAGGGCTCAGTCTTGTAACAAACGTATGGAGTGTGTCTACACTATGGGTTCAAGTACTGATCCCTATGGTATTGTTGATCCCTATGGTATCTCGTTTATCTCTTATAGTCTTTTTTTTCCCATTAGGATAGGTATTCTCTTACCTTGTTCTTTATGCTTCCAGGTACTCTATTTTTCATATGTTTATACAATAGCTTCCTGTATGGAATTGTGTCAAAGGCTTTGTAGCTGTCCAGAAAAGATGCAAGCCTGCGTTATCCTTCGCATTTTGTTATTGAACTCGGCAGGAATTTGAGACGAGGCTTCCTCGTCTGTATACCCTTGCTGAAGCTTTGTCAAAACGTGCCCTTCAGGGTGTTCCACTAGCCTTTTTATTAATGCTCTCGACCCTAATACTCACACATGTCAACAATACGGACCTGTGGTTTGGGTGCCTCCTGTCCATACCCCGTATTATATATAGGAATTGAATTCGCAGTTTTCCAGTTATCTGGTAGTTTTTCCCTTTTCTGTGAAGTATTGCAGATTATTGAATGAGGTTTACTCAGTACTTCAGCTGGGGTCCTTAAAATCAAGTGTATGCTGTGTGTAATTACTTTTGTGTAATTACCTGTGTAATTGTGTATATGTGTTGCAACATGCATATGCACAAACACGTGTAACAACAATTACAGGAGAACATATATATGTCTATGTAGATATCTGCTATATAGAACGTAATGTAAGAGAGTACTGTATGCGTGTAGTACACAATAGTACAGAAAAAGAATAGCTGTATCCTGCGTACGGGTCCAGTTGTTATTAAATCAAATTACGAAATCAACTTTTGGATTTCATCGTCTTTGGCTGTAATCTACTGTATTATTTGTAAGCCGATTTAGAGCTGCAAAAGTTACTTTGACAGTCCCATTATTAGCAATGTAATTTTCGCACCTGACTGTGATTTACCTATAAGTACTTACATATCAGTGACTACGGAGTGAGGTCTAGCTCTTTAAGCCCCTGTTGCGTTATAATCACATGTTCGGACGTTCGAATTCTTTGTAGAATCTGTCCTTAAAGCTGTGGATTGAGGTGGCTTCCACAACTTCTTCTTTAAGTGCATTTAATTTGTTGGCTACCGGTGCATAGTACGAGTATTTCCTTACGTGCTTTTGTTTTAATTTTTGTTTTATTTATTTTAATTCTCTAACCTGTGAGGACGTCATTAATGATCAAATTTAATTATGCAGATAAAATACAAACAAATTATACGTATATCTAATTCAAACCAATCGGTCCCATACATGACTATACATGACCTAGCGTGACCTAACAGTTCTGAGCCTGATGTAGCCCAGGCCTGGGTCAGGAAGCGTGACGTCACTGCATTCATTTATTAGCTTCGTATTCTGTCAGTCTCTTCCCCACGGGAGGCTCCCACCCCTTACACACACACACACACACACACACACACACACACACACACACACACACACACACACACACACACACACACACACACACACACACACACACACACGAGACATGCTACAAAATGGCTTCTAGAACTGAAAAAAAGTGTTACGAGGAGAGGCTAATGGCGTTAAATATGCCAAAGCTAGAAAATAAAAGAAAAAGATGTGATATGATCACGACTTACAAAATAATAACAGGAATCGACAAAATTGGCAAAGTGAAATTCTTGAAACCAGCAACTTCAAGAACAAGAGTACACAGATTCATGCTAAGGAAATAAAGGTATCTAAAAAAATATTAGAAAGTTTCCTTTTTGCAAACAGAGTGGCAGACGGTTGGAACAATTTAAGTGAGAAGGTGGTGGAGGCCAAAATCGTCAGTAGTTTCAACGCGTTATACGATAAAGAATACTGGGAAGACGGGACACCACGAGTTTAGCTCTCATCCTGTAACTACACTTAGGTAATTACACTTAGGTAATTACACGTAGGTAATTACACACACACAAACTGTAAATTTGATAAGAAAAAAGAGTAAAAACAGCCACTACATTGAACTAATAACGGTCGGAAGGTGCGGTAGTTGAGAGCCTAATGCTCCACCCTACCTTGAGATTACCTTGAGGTGCTTCCGGGGCTTAGCGTCCCCGCGGCCCGGTCGTCGACCAGGCCTCCTGGTTGCTGGACTGATCAACCAGGCTGTTGGACGCGGCTGCTCGCAGCCTGACCCAGCCATCCTCCTGTTCTGATAGTACTTACAGTAACGATGTAGACCATCTCTCATATATTGCCGTAATGAACAATTAGAAGGTATAATTGAACAAACCGGAAAAGGTTTTATATTTGTTCCTAACCTAAATTCTAACCTAACCTAATCATTCTAAGTTTAATACATGTTTTCCAAGGCCTAATATAGTACATATATGTGCTATATTAAGCCTAGGAATGTATAAGTTTGGTTTTTAGTGTGTTTTTTTCTGGACTATAAAGTGAATAGTACCAAATTCTACGATCTAGTTGTCCATTACGTCAATATATGTGCATTAGTCGACAAAAGTTACAATATATATTATCTTAACAGAAGGATGGTTGGCTCCACCCTGCAAGCTCAACAAGGTGAGTATACACACACACACACACTCACCATCACCACCATCACCACCATCGATTATCGTGTCAGAGTAGCTGCCTGTCTCTCACGTGGAGTACACCAGTAGGGAGAAGTTACAGTAACGCTGATTACAGCGTTACACTTATCAAAGTGTGCCTGTATACCGTCTTGTTGTAACTTTTTCATCTGTGTTTCAAGTTCAAGTATGTTTATTGAGACAAGAAAGAAATACATCTCAAAGGGATAGAGTAGCTTAGGCTATTTCTACCCCCCTTCATCTGTATTGTTTGGATGAAGAACTTCGCTGTTTTTGTATTACTGGGTATTATTTATCAATTGTATTATTTGTATAATGCAGATTATGAAATATTCATACTTTGTACTTCTTCAGGGTTTATGATATAATTGTATTATATATATATAAGAGCTGAGAAATGCACGACGGAGAGTGATTGCGAGACGTGGAGCGTGAAGCCTGCTGAGGTCACCTGCAAGATGGGCTACACCTTCTGCGTGGAGTGGGGCGGCTGCGTCGTGGGTAGCTGTCCCAGCCAGCAGACACGGACCTCTGTCAAGTCCTGTCCACCCGGCACTGTGAGTCTTCCTCATTGTACTTCCTCACCTGTATTATATTCACCGTTAATTGGGTCTAGCTGTAACTGTCTTCTGTAAACTAAGGTTGCTTGTGTAGTGATGAGTAGTCGTCAGATTCTCCTGTGAAGGAGCTCCTTAGTATCCCACGCCAGGGATGGCTTATGTAAATAGTTCAGTGTTTACCTCAAGATCAACACGAGCGTCAGCAGTGTGTCCCTAGCGTCTCTCTCATACGCACACGAGTATACTTTGTCATCAGTCTGAGTATGGTTATTATAATTTAATAATTTAGTAACTGGACTTAATTTAGTGACTGGAATACTGTCACGGTTGCACGTTGAATGTCGCTTTATTGGAACGAAAGAAAATAGTGTTATCTTGTTTATATGTATATTTATAATTATTATATACGTTCATTATGGTTATCGAACTCGTTTCCCTTTCTCCATTTGATGACTGTAAAAGTATTTTCATGATAATGTTATCTGTATTTCCACGCGTAAATAATACGCCAAAAATAGTTAAATGTAGCAGTGAACTAATAACAATAAAGAAAGCTAGTAATGGTAATGTCTTCACACAGAGATAATATCATAGAATAAAAACACACAATTGTGTATTTGTGAAATTTATGTCAAGAAATTTACACCAAGTCTTTCGCAGAATAACAGCCTCATTAGACATTGAGACGTAAGTCTCTTCCTAACCACACACTCAGACCTTGACTTAGCACTCGGGAGAGTGCGAAAATCATGGTCTAAATTCCTTACATAAATTTCACAAATACACAAGTGTGGGGTTTTATCCTAATAAAGAAAGCACAAAGACATTTGTTCAACACATACGACGCTGAAATGTAGATTTAAAACGATGAGGCTTTGTATGCGCAAAACTGCAACAGTGCTGGAGTTTGGTGTTTCATCTTTGTGGACATTGTCACACCGGGCTGACTTTGTCTTGTCTGAACACCCTCACCTCTTGCCTTTAGTGTGTGTGTGTATATATATATATATATATATATATATATATATATATATATATATATATATATATATATATATATATATTTTATTAAATATGACCGAAAAAGTAAGATTAATAATTCTAACACGAATTTTCTCAATCTTTCGTACATTATGCTTCACTGTTGGAGGTAAATCAAAAATCACTTCTCCAAAATTCATTTTTATTTCTAGTCTGACGCGACACGGGCGCGTTTCGTAAAACTTATTACATTTTCAAAGACTTCACAAATACACAACTGATTAGAACTTGCGTTTCCCTGATTTTATATCTACATTTGAGTGAGGTGGGAAGGGTGATGTGGCATTACATTTGAGTAAGGTGGGAAGGATGATGTGGCATTAGAGGATATTAATAGGGTATTAAAAGTATCAACACAAGACAGAACACGAAACAATGGATATTGAATAGAAGTGTTTGTAGAAAGCCTATTGGTCCATATTTCTTGATGCTTCTATATTGGAGCGGAGTCTTGAGGTGGGTAGAATATAGTTGTGCAATAATTGGCTGTTGATTGCTGGTGTTGACTTCTTGATGTGTAGTGCCTCGCAAACGTCTAGCCGCCTGCTATCGCTGTATCTATCGATGATTTCTGTGTTGTTTACTAGGATTTCTCTGGCGATGGTTTGGTTATGGGAAGAGATTATATGTTCCTTAATGGAGCCCTGTTGTTTATGCATCGTTAAACGCCTAGAAAGAGATGTTGTTGTCTTGCCTATATACTGGGTTTTTTGGAGCTTACAGTCCCCAAGTGGGCATTTGAAGGCATAGACGACGTTAGTCTCTTTTAAAGCGTTCTGTTTCGTGTCTGGAGAGTTTCTCATGAGTAGGCTGGCCGTTTTTCTGGTTTTATAGTAAATCGTCAGTTGTATCCTCTGATTTTTGTCTGTAGGGATAACGTTTCTATTAACAATATCTTTCAGGACCCTTTCCTCTGTTTTATGAGCTGTGGAAAAGAAGTTCCTGTAAAATAGTCTAATAGGGGGTATAGGTGTTGTGTTAGTTGTCTCTTCGGAGGTTGCATGGCTTTTCACTTTCCTTCTTATGATGTCTTCGATGAAACCATTGGAGAAGCCGTTATTGACTAGAACCTGCCTTAATATATATATATATATATATATATATATAATACAATATTATATGTATCATACACACTGGAATTACTTACGTAATACTCAAATCTTTTATTTCAGCGAATAATATTTGTAAATTGCCAGGTCAATTATACTTGTGTGGTGAACTGCCGGATACCACAGTATGCTGGCGGCCTCGTGTGGTCTTGATGTTGTGTTCTTGTGTGTTGTAGTGTATGTGTGCTCTGAGGCCTGTGTGCGTGTATTATTTGTGTGTGTGTGTATATTTATATGAACACTTTGTTGTTTTCTATATAACTGCATGTTGTGCCCAGTTGGGATTTAAGCACTTGGTCTACAACTAGCATGGTAGAAAGATTTGGTCAGCTATTTTACTCTCGTGTCTAAAACAAATTCTAAAAATGCATATATATATATATATATATATATATATATATATATATATATATATATATATATATATATATATATATAATCGAAGAGGCAGATAAGGGATGCGGTAAACTACTGGTTTATTATCTTTTCAGCGTTTTGAAGACATACTCAGCTAATATCGCAAGCCTGGTAAACATAACAATTAATATACTATATCTTAAAAAGTTTATTGAAGTTTATTGTATTAAAGATTCGATTATGCTGAAAAAAATCCTATATTAAATAAAATGATACATTTACAAAAACATGGCCCGTATACAATGTGTAAAGTAATGTAAGTGTAAACTATGGAGAACAATGAATCTGTGAACTTAAAGGTTTACAGTTGAGAGATGCACTGACCAGAAAGAATGTTGGGAAACTGCGTAAATCTTTCATTGGTTATTGTCCATCAACTAATTTTCCAGCGAATTTCGGAATGATATAAATAATGGATGGTAGTAAATATCTGGTTATTTACAAACTCAATTTTTTATAAGAGTTGTAAGCGGAGAACATGAAGTGAAGTTACCAACTGGAATATAGTGTTGCCACGAGAGCTTAACCGATCTATTATATCCTCACAATCTATCACCGACCAGTGTTCCCCCGACAGCTTAACCAGTCTAACTGTATCTTCATGATGTATTACTGGTCAGCTGTGCGATACTTAGCTTTGATGTTTGTATCAGCTGGTGAGCTGAAGTCAGTAGGAGTCACTAGGCTGGAGGACATGGAGTCAGGGTGGTCACGGAGAGGTTGACGCCGGTGGTTCCTCACCCCTTTTGTGCTTGGGTTTACCGGTCTTCATGGTATTCATTCCCAGTTTTATTCAGTGGTTAAAGGAAGAAACGAAGACATTTCTTCATATCTGATTTGTGGGTTGGCTATCAAATGTTGTTGTGGCTCATTGTCTACAACTTTTACCATGTCGTGGTGTCCATGAGAGGTAAGGTGCGCACTTGGGGAGTACCCAGGTCGAGGGTTCGAATCTCCCCATTGCTCCAATTGATTTTCTCATATATCACGTTAGTGGGATTTCATTGTGTAAAAAAATATAATATACACAATGTATATAAATATATACATATATATAAATATATACTGTATATAAATATACACAATGCAAATATTACAAATATTATCTAATTGCATATGAAGATATTGAAGTAAAATAACTGATAGATGAACAGGGATTTATATATATATATTTTATTTTAACCCAATGTGTGGATATTAGTAAAAAAAAAAGGTTGGGAGGTGTAAGGGTTTCATAATAACTAAAGAAAAGGCCTGAAATAAACGATAGTGTTACTGTACTCCTCTACAGTGATACGGCCCAAACTTTTATATAATAAAATAAAATTTAATGTACATATAATTTATATACAGTATGTATTATTATTGTTGTCATTATTTTGTGTATTCACATTAATATTGGTAGAAATACATAATGTTTTGTGTAAATATCACCAATTTATTTAAAGCTTCTTGTAAACAACGTTTAACACTGAAAATGTTAAGTAGTGTGCTTAAGCACAGCTGAGCTTGACATGGAATGAATTGTACAAATTTGTCCATGTTCTTCAGTTCAAATTTAGGCAATTTTTTTTATAAATATGCGAAGACTTACTTTTACATTTTTAAATGTTCTATATTGTTATATTTAACCAGCCTCTTGATGGGCTGTGTGTGTGCATGCCACTGGCTCCCAAACTGGGTGACATTGTCTCCTTTTTTGCAATATGTAGTGGGCCATAAGTTGAGGCAGCGTACAGGTTATCATACTCAGAGAAATGGCAAGATAACATAATCAAATTTATGTTGCTAATTTTATTTAATACTAAATATAAGGGCTATCAATAAGGACGCCCTGTGAAACAAATGGGTAATGCCAGGAAAGAGTTTAGGAACCACTGGTGTGTCCGTCACGTTGAGAAGAGAATGAGCAGTGGTTAATAGTATCCTTAATCTTCCTCTTCTTAAACCTCTTTTCCTTAAACTTGTTAAAATTATCCTTAATCTTCCTCTTCTTAAACCTCTTTTCCTTAAACTTGTTAAAATTATCCTTAATCTTCCTCTTCTTAAACCTCTTTTCCTTAAACTTGTTAAAATTATCCTTAATCTTCCTCTTCTTAAACCTCTTTTCCTTAAACTTGTTAAAATTATCCTTAATCTTCCTCTTCTTAAACCTCTTTTCCTTAAACTTGTTAAAATTATCCTTAATCTTCCTCTTCTTAAACCTCTTTTCCTTAAACTTGTTAAAATTATCCTTAATCTTCCTCTTCTTAAACCTCTTTTCCTTAAACTTGTTAAAATTATCCTTAATCTTCCTCTTCTTAAACCTCTTTTCCTTAAACTTGTTAAAATTATCCTTAATCTTCCTCTTCTTAAACCTCTTTTCCTTAAACTTGTTAAAATTATCCTTAATCTTCCTCTTCTTAAACCTCTTTTCCTTAAACTTGTTAAAATTATCCTTAATCTTCCTCTTCTTAAACCTCTTTTCCTCAAACTTGTCAGGCTAGCTGGCGTTACTCGGGTGACGGAGACCATTGTACACGACCATTATTCCTCATTGTACACTATCTTCATCGCTAGAACATTTCACACGGACATCATTACTGTAACTATATGTACTCTACACGCTGTCGCCATCTTCACTAACACATCATCGTCATTGCCGGAACCATCGGCACTACACACGACCATCCTTACTGTAACCACCTTTACTACATAATATATTCCTCATCTTAACTGTACACAACCATTACTGTAACCATCTTCACAACGCATTATCATCATTATCATCATTGTAACCATATTCATCCCACACGGCTTTCATTATTATAAGTCTACACTACACACGGCCATCATCATCATCATCATCACTCATTACTTGTTGGAAGCTTTGTCATGGGGCTTCGATTTTTCACCTTCCCCTACCCTTCATCACCTTCTCTACCCTTCACCATCTTCCCTACCCCTTCACCACCTTCCCCTACCCTTCATCACCTTCCCCTACCCTTCACCACCTTCTCTACCCCTCACCACCTTCCCCTACCCTTCATCACCTTCCCTACCCTCTCACAGTTGCTAGCTTTTGTTATAAAGGAACAGTGAAGAAGCTGAAAAAAGCCTCATTTGTTTAACACAGTCGGTTCCAAAAGCTAGCAACTCTCCGCTATTAACACGGCTGCCAAGTAATCCTCAGTGCAACAATTATTAAAATCTCCCAAACAAACCCCCTTTAAATCTCTGAAAAAGTTGATCTTTGTTTGCCAGATTAGCAAATGGAAAATAGAGGAAAGATTGTCTTATCGGACTGTAAATCTGAGGTTGCATTTCAACCATTTTTAATCTCGTTACCGCGTAGGATAGCTTTATATTCAACAGACTGTCGCAAAAATAAATTACCTGCTAGATAGAGTAGGTTCACTCCTACCTTGTTTCTGTGTGTGTGTGTGTGTGTGTGTGTGTGTGTGTGTGTGTGTACTCACCTAATTGTACTCACCTAATTGTGCTTGCGGGGGTTGAGCTCTGGCTCTTTGGTCCCGCCTCTCAACCGTCAATCAACTGGTGTACAGATTCCTGAGCCTATTGGGCTCTATCATATCTGTGTGTGTGTGTGAGCCTATTGGGCTCTATCATATCTGTGTGTGTATGTGTGTGTGTGTGTGTGTGTGTGTGTGTGTGTGTGTGTGTGTGTGTGTGTAATTACCTAAGTGTAGTTACAGGATGAGAGCTACGCTCGTGGTGTCCCGTCTTCCCAGCACTCTTTGTCATATAACGCTTTGAAACTACTGACGGTCTTGGCCTCCACCATCTTCTCACCTAACTTGTTCCAACCGTCTACCACTCTATTTGCGAAATTTTGTGTGTGTGTGTGTGTGTGTGTGTGTGTGTGTGTGTGTGTGTGTGTGTGTGTGTGTGTGTGTGTGTGTGTGTGTAGAAGCCGTGTAGTGGTTGACACTGAAACACCTCACCCCCGTCCCTGGTGCTAGGAGTGGCCAACGTGACCTCTTGTTAGGTCTTGAGTCAATGCCAGGTTTATTTTCTTTCTGAGATAAACATTGGTGCATGCTTTTAGCTCACATCAGTATCTGTGACCAGTACCACAACTACCAGCGTCACCATGACACAACTACCAGCATCACTATACCATAACCAACAGCGTCACTATACCACAATCACCTGCGTCACCATGCAAGAACCATATGTACCAACATACCGCAACCACCATTGTCACCATACAACAACCACCAATACCTCCATACCACAACCATCTGTTTTACCATACCACAACCTACCAGCGTCACCATGAAACAACCATCACCATCATCACAACCATGAGGAACATCGTAGTACTACATAACCATTATCGCCACACCAAGAAATCACAGTGACTTAATATATCAATAAGAAAATCATTTGAGGCAATGCCTTGAACCAGCGTCCTAGTGATTCCCAGACCTCCACGCCTTAACCCACTCGGCTGTGATAGGACAAAAGTCAGTCAACTGAGAACTCTACTGAATTGACTGGGATGATCTAGAGGGCCCCTAACGGGTGGTATCTTATCTTGAGGTTATCTTGAGATGATTGTTGTAGATCCTGGTAGACGCAGGATTTGAAAGCTGGTTCAAGTCACCTCATTACCGCGAATGATTTTACCATTATCGTTTCTACCACAACACCATTAGCGTTCCCACCACACCATTAGCATCCCCCTACCACACCATACGTCCCTACCACAGCACCATCTGCTCGCCCATAAGGTGCTGTGTGCATCGTTTGGGTACTGCCAAGCCTCGTGCGGTCTCTCTGCTGAGGGAGACGAGGCTAGTGGAGGAGGCCCGGGCGAGGGCGGGATGTGCTACCCTGGTGAGGCGTGGTGCGCCGCCGCCGGCAGGTGTGTGGTGTCTGGTGTGTGTGGTGAGGAAAGTGATGGTGAGGGTGAGGAGGGTCAGTCATCAGTCACCTGCCTACCACACCAGGTAAAGGCAATTTAATTATCCTCCAGAACCTCTTTTTGCCTATGATTGCATGATTTAATTATACTTGTGTTTTAATTACATTTGTGCATGAATTTGTTCGTGATTTATACATGTTAATAGTTTTTTTCAAAATCACTGTTTTATTGTTCCCTAAAATCGTGTTGATGATCTGATTACAAGCAATATTTTGAGTTTTATTTGTGCGCTTCTGATTACTTGAATCAGTATTCATAATTCGCGTCAACTGCATGTATTTAAAATCACGGTTATTTACCAACTTATATCGACCTAAGACTTAAAATTTCTGTATTGCGTCTAGTCAGGATTATCTCGTCTAATACCAGGCGTTTAATTTACCATTTTTGAAAAGTGTTTGCAGAGTGTCTAAATATATACATAACACCGTGCTGTATGCTGCTTAGAGTACAGCAATGTGTGTGTATGTGTGCGTTAGCTCAACATGTCCTCAGACCAGGATTGTTAAAGCAGCGGCCGTCCCCCATGACGTATTCATGAATTTTTATGTATTATACATTTAAATAAGTTTGTTCTCATATTTAAATGAATATTATTATATATCTAAGTCCTGTGGATAGTTAGATTAGGTTAGGTATTTAGGTTCTGTTGGCGATTATTTGTATTTGTAGGACGTAGGTGAAGGTTTCACAGCGTTGCCATTCGAACAGAGGTTGTCAGTGAAGCACTGTTCGATAAATGTTCGAATGTCATCAGCTGTGAGTAGATTTTCATTCATAAACATGGGAGTTTTACGTCTGGATTAACGAGCATTTGGCATTTAGTGACAACGCCCAGCTGGTTGGCTGGGCGTTGCCACAATAGGATGTTGGCATCTACAATATCGTAAAACTAAAGCTCATTCATCAGCAGCCCGTCATCGTAAACAGTTGCCAAATACTAATTAATGTAGACGCCAACCCACCTAGTAATTAGTAAAAACACTAGTAAGTGGACGACCTCTGTTGGTATAGCAGCGTTGTGAAAGTTTCCCCCACATACTACAAATAGGAATAATGGCTAACAGTAAATAAACTCCGTCTACCCTTGCTTTAATGGGAGCAAGTGTCGTCTAGTGATCAGAGCAGCGTCCCATTAAATGTATCGTTAAACCCCCTTCTTAGTGGTGTTTGACAGTACATGTATGAGTTTTGTTTCGATACTGTCTTTAGTAGAACTGCTAGTATGGCTTGTGATCAAACCTTCCATGGCAGCTGTTAATTGTACTTGCACGTACGTCACCGAAGACCTTCTAGCTTCGCATATGCAGGCGAAGAGCCACAATAACGTGGCTATAGTATGTTGACCAGACCACACACTACAAGGTGAAGGGACGACGACGTTTCGGTCCGTCCTGGACCATTCTCAAGTCGATTGTCACCATTCTCAAGTCGATTGTCTTGACAATCGACTTGAGAATGGCCCAGGACGGACCAAAACGTCGTCGTCCCTTCACCTTCTAGTGTGTGGTCTGGTCAACATATTCTAGCTTCGCGTATTACGGAAGGCACTTGGTGAAGGGTTAGTGTGCGGGTGAATGTTGTGGTGTGGAAGTGTTGACTGCTTGTTCCTTGGCTCGCGTGATCACCCGCTGGCGCCTGAGCTCACGTCAGGAGCCTCAACCGCCGGTCAAGGTTATGCACATTCACTCCTGTGTTGGGATCGTTGTTGTTTTATAAATACCTCTTGTCTTTACCCCTCAACTCGTACACATTCCGTCCGGTCGTGATGGTCAAGCGGATTAAGGCGTCCTGCATACCAGTTGCGTTGCTCCTGGCAGTATGGGTTCGAGTCACTTCTGGGGTGTGAGTTTTCAGTTGCATATAGTCCTGGGGACCATTCAGGCTCTCTCGTACACATTCCTGTTGACACAGTAAGAGTCAGGGTAGTCAAGTGGTAGTGGTGACGATGCAGGGAAACCCTTGGGGATAATTGTTGTAGCGAAGTGTCACTTTGTTCTGTCATGTTTCTGGCCTAGCGAACATTGGTGTGTATTTATTATTTGTTCCTGCAGAATCCAGCTATTAGCTCTTGGACCCCAGTCTTTCTAACCAATCTATGTTTCACCTGTTATATCTATTACAGGTACATGTTTTTCTCTCTTAACACACACCACACACACCCAGGAAGCAGCCTGTAGCAGCTGTCTTAATTCCCAGGTACCTATTTACTGCTAGGTCAACAGGGGCATCAGGGTTAAAGAAACTTTGCCCATTTGTTTCCGCCTCCACCGGGAATCGAACCCGGGTCATTAGGACTACGACACCCCAGGGCTATCCACTCAGCCGCGAGGCCATACACATGTGTGTGTGTGTACTCACCTAGTTGTACTCACATAGTTGTGCTTGCGGGGGTTGAGCTTTGGCTCTTTGGTCCCGCCTCTCAACTGTCAATCTGCTGGTGTACAGATTCCAGAGCTTTTCGATCTCTATCATATCTACATTTGAAACTGTGTATGGAGTCAGCCTCCACCACATCACTTCCTAGTGCATTCCATTTACTAACTACTCTCACACGGGAAAGGTTTTTCTAATGTCTCTGTGGCTCATTTGGGTACTCAGCTTCCACCTGTGTCCCCTTGTGCGTGTACCACCCGTGTTAAATAATCCATCCTTGTCTACCCTATCAATTCCCCTGAGAATTTTGTATGTGGTGATAATGTCTCCCCGAGCTCTTCTGTCCTCCAGCGACGTAAGGTGCAGTTCACTCTGCCTTTCCTCCTAACTCATGCCTCTTAGTTCTGGCATGAGTTCAGAGGTATGCCTAATGGCATACCTTTGAACTCTTTCCAGCTTTGTCTTGTGCTTGACAAGGTACGGGCTCCATGCTGGGGCCGCATACTTCATTGGCTATACATACGAGGTACACAAGGTTCTGAAGGATTCCTTACACAGGTTTCTGAAGATAGTGTGTGTGTGTGTGTGTACTCACCTATTTGTGCTTGCGGGGGTTGAGCTCTGGCTCTTTGGTCCCGCCTCTCAACCGTCAATCAACAGGTGTACAGGTTCCTGAGCCTACTGGGCTCTATCATATCTACACTTGAAACTGTGTATGGAGTCAGCCTCCACCACATCACTTCCTAATGCAATCCATTTACTAACTACTCTCACACGGGAAAGGTCTTTCTAGTGTCTCTGTGGCTTATTTGGGCACTCAGTTTCCACCTGTGTTCCTTAGTGTGTGTGCCCCGTGTGTGTGTGTGTGTGTGTGTGTGTGAGGGTGAAGGTGTCGAGGAAGGTGGGACAAGGCCGTTGGGTTAACACCGTCCTGGCAGAAGAGTCTCCAGCCCCGCCGAGTGTAATCAAGTAAAACCTTGAGTTCATATCGCTGGGAACTGTCCTAATTCTATTAGGATGGGTCATGGACAAGGCGTCGGGGGGGAGGGGGGGGTGATTATTTCTTGTTGATGGGGTGTTGCGTGTGGTGAGTTGGGGAGGGTGTGGTGGTGGTGGTGAGTTGGGGAGGGTGTGGTGGTGGTGGTGAGTTGGGGAGGGTGTGGTGGTGGTGGTGAGTTGGGGAGGGTGTGGTGGTGGTGGTGAGTTGGGGAGGGTGTGGTGGTGGTGGTGAGTTGGGGAGGGTGTGGTGGTGGTGGTGGTGAGTTGGGGAGGGTGTGGTTGTGGTGGTGGTGAGTTGGGGAGGGTGTGGTTGTGGTGGTGGTGAGATGGGGAGGGTGTGGTGGTGGTGGTGGTGAGATGGGGAGGGTGTGGGGGTGTGGTTGTGGTGGTGTTGGTGAGATGGGGAGGGTGTTGTGATGGTGGTGGTAAGAGTGTGTAGGGTGTGGTGGATTGGCGGAGGAGGATGGTGATGTTTGTGATGGTGAAGGGGGGTAATGGAGGTGGTGGTATGATAAATGGTAATGGTGTTGTGATAGTGGATAATGGTAGTGCTGTGATGGATGATAAAGGTGGAGATGCAAATAATAGTAGTGGTAGATGGTAATGGTGGTAGCTGGGAAGCTAATAATGATTACAATGGTGATGGTGGGGGAACTTGATAGTGGTAATAACGAGGAAAACGACAGCAATCATGATCGTGGTAGTGAAGATAGTGAAAGGCGCAGAAGAAGTAACCCGAGCCATGTTTTGACATTCCAAGAAATAATAACACATTCGCGGAAAATTGTCATCTAAGTAGTGAAGCATTTGTCACCAAGCTCCTGCTAGGTAATGACTCGTGCCATTGCGGGTTATATTGCTCGCGGTGACCAATATTGCTCGCGGTCACAACTATTGCTCGCGGTGACCACTCAAGGTCACACACCTGTCATATGGAGGCGACGATGCTCCTGGTTATCTCGCGAGCCGTTTCTCAATGGCTTGTACCTGAGTTACTCTTTACTCGCAAACTTCAATGGAACTGCTCTTCGATTTGTGGAGATCTGTGTACGCATGCATACCTGCATTACATGCACATGCGCACACACACACACACACACACACAGAGGCGGGAGGCGAGATAAGAGGCGGGACCAAAGAGCCAGAGCTCAACCCCCGCAAACACAACTAGGTGAGTACACACACACACACATATATACGGCGCCGGTGGCTGTGTGGATAGCACGCTGGAGACGTGATCTGTGGCCCGGGTTCGATTCCCGGCGTCAGCGAGAAACAATGGGCAGAGTTTTTTTTTCACTCTGATGCCCTGTTAACTAGCAGTAAATAGGTACCTGAGAGTTAGTCAGCTGTCACGGGCTGCTTCCTGAGGTATGTGTGTATGTGTATTTCTGTGGTGAAAAAAATAGAAAAAATAGTAGTTAGTAACAGTTGATTGATAGTTGAAAGGTGGGTTGAAAGAGCAGAGCTCAACCCCCGCAAGCACACCTAGGTGAATACACGTGTATATATGCATATATATAATAATAATATTGCAAGTATGGCGTCAGTGTTGGCGAGGGTGGTGGTGCAAGGTGTAGATAAACATCATCGATCCTCTTGCTGGTCAAACACCTAAAGGTTGCCATAACACACTTCCCCCACACGCAAACTTTCACACCTCTTGCAAGCAGACATACGCGTGCACCCCCTACCCCCTCCACACACACACACACACACACACATATACATATACTCAGGGTCTGGTAACTGAGTAGACAGCGCGCGGGACTCGTACTCCTGTGGCCCGGGTTCGATTCCCGGAGCGACAAATGGGTAGTTTCTTTCACCCTGATGCTCTTGTTACCTAGCAGTGAATAGGTACCTGGGAGTTAGGCACCTGTTACGGGCTGCTTTCTGTGTGTGATTGTGTGGGAGAAAAAATTAGTAGTTAGTAACAGTTGATTGATTGACAGTTGAGAGGCGGACCGAAAGAGCAGAGCTCAACCCCCGCAAGCACAACTAGGTGTATACAACTAGGCGAATACACACACAAGTTCAAAAGGTTCAGAAGTTTGCGACGAGGCTTGTCCCAGAATTACAAGTGATGAGATATGAAGAGCGACTGAAAGAACTGAACCTGGCGACGCTAGAGAAAAGGAGGAGAGAGGGAAGGTATGATAGAGGCGTACTTAGGGGAATTCACAGAGTGGAAAGAGGGGCAGTGTTCACACTGAATGCCAGTAGAACAAGGGTGCATGGGTAGAAACTTGAGACGCAGTTGTGTTGTAGAGATGTTTGACAGTTTTCATTTATATATATATATATATATATAACAGTTGACAGTATATATATATATATATATATATATATATATATATATATATATTATATATATATATATATATGCAATTGATGATCACAAAACACTGATCATTTTATGCGGAAAATCCACAGAGAAATATGAAATGAGGTGAACGTTTCGGCTTTGTTAAAGCCTTCTTTTACCGTAGGCTTTAACAAAGCCAAAACGTTCACCTCATTTCATATTTCTCTGTGGATTTTCCGCATATATATATATATATATATATATATATATATATATATATATATATATATATATATATATATATATATATATATATATATATATAACAGTTAATATAATAATGACACAATTTCTAATTGAATAAAACTGTTGAATAATTTGAAGAAGACTAATTCGTAGATCATGGAGACATTGAGTCATAAGGACAGAGAGAAAGCCAGGGATAAAAAAAAAGTACATGAATCCTATAGGAATTCTAAAAATGAAATTCTAAAAGGACAGATCAAAATATTAAACCATTACCAATTTAATAAAAACCTATTAAAAAACAGATAGTGAAATCTGAAATGTATTTACCGTAGACTTTATTCTAGTTTTCACTTCTATGTATAAGAACGGTGATTACAATACAATACAATTTTATTTAGGTAAGGTACATACATACAATAAATATTTACAAGGATTGTTTGACTTATAGGTAGAGCTAGTACATACAATGCCTAAAGCCACTATTACGCAAAGCGTTTCGGGCATGATATTTGTTTGCGTTGTTCTACCGCAAACAAAGAGCTAACGTAGTTTTTGCGTTACCTTGGGTAGCCAGCTCATAAATCAGTAATGTGAGTATAAGAGCACTCATTGTGAGACAAGTGTCTACGTAATATACACGGTTTCTACTCAAGTTTAAATGCTATCGATGTTATCAGATGGAGCAATTAGTGTTTACTTAAAATATTTCATCATTATAATATTTAATAAAAAGTAGTTTACATAGTTAATTCCTTAATTTTGAATATTTTATTACTTAATATATTTTACCATTCACAATTATTGTTTTGCTCTGACTATTCCCGATATATTCAGAGACAATTTTCAGCTGATTATACACTAATTCGTGCTTCCTGCTTTTATTACTCATATGCATTCATGAGTTGTTATGGAATTAGATTTATTTTTGGTGCCATAATGAATTAAAACATGTTGACGAGAGCAACTCAATGTGTCTGTAGGTGTTCTGTCCTGTTGCGGGAACCTGTGTGTCAGAGGGTCGGTGCGACACTGTTGGTAGCCCTGATCACCTCACCTGTCCACCTAACCAGGTGTGTACTAATGTATGGATACAGTTATAATGACTACCGAATATTGTTTGCATGACGCTTGTGCGTTGCGGCTGAATCTCTGCTTTGATTAACACGGTGAAGTGTAATGCAAAGGAAGATTTTGATTCGCAGGCGATGAGTCACAATAACGTGGCTGAAGTATGTTGACCAGACCACACACTAGAAGTTGAAGGGACGACGACGTTTCGGTCCGTCCTGGACCAATCTCAAGTCGATTGTCGATTGACCATTCTCAAGACAATCGACTTGAGAATGGTCCAGGACGGACCGAAACATCGTCGTCCCTTCAACTTCTAGTGTGTGGTCTGGTCATCATCAAGATTTTGATTGATTCTCATGCTGCCAAGTCTCATTTTAAACAGCTTACAGCTTTTATCAGCAGCACGAAATATATTGATTTGCTTTGTTCTGGCAAGTGTGTGTGTGTTGTGTTTGGCGCTATGTTGTATGCAGACGTCACGTGGTGTGAACTGCTGTGCACTGGTGTTCTAGGAGCGGTCGGTGGTAATCAAACGTCCTGTGATGTACTGTGTTAGTGTGTGTGGTCATCCCGGGCTCATGATTATCTTACCTCTGGCCTCTGTCCTGCCTCCATAAATCCCCATAGTGCTGTCTTTTGCCTCCACAACTTCCCATGGTGGAGTATTCTGCTTCCACAACTTCCCATGGTGGAGTATTCTGCCTCCACGACTTCCCATGGTGGCGTATTCTGCTTCCACAACTTCCCATGGTGGAGTATTCTGCCTCCACAACTTCCCATGGTGGAATATTCTGCCTCCACAACTTCCCATGGTGGAGTATTCTGCCTCCACGACTTCCCATGGTGGAATATTCTGCCTCCACAACTTCCCATGGTGGAGTATTCTGCCTCCACGACTTCCCATGGTGGAGTATTCTGCCTCCACAACTTCCCATGGTGGAGTATTCTGCCTCCACAACTTCCCATGGTGCTGTCTTCAATATCCATATCTTCCTCTGGCACTGTTTCCTGTTACTATAAATTCAGTATTATCTTCCCTCACTATAACATTACTGGCACTATATATATATGGGCCTTGGCACCACATGGAACACTATTTTCAAACTGGTGTTCTCTGCCTCTTTAATTTGCCAGTGTGGTGTGTCGTGCATGATGATGATGTGTTCCTGTGTCCTCAGGTACCATGTACTGACTTCTATCTTGGAATGACATTAATTTAAACACTCACCTTTTCTTATTGTCACTATAATTGTTATGTCATGTGTATTGACACTATTGATCGACATGACCTTTCTCTTGTTACCATAACCTGACATACTGCCACTATAACCTGACATACTGTTACTATAACCTAACATACTCCTACTATAACCTGACATACAACTCCGGCAGCCTAAAAATGACATGAAAATGACATTAGGTTGTCAGTAAATCTTTGCCGCCATGTGTGCCGTCTTGGGAGGTTTGTTGTGTTGGAGAAGTGTAGTAGCCCCTTGATGCATCACCGACCATCTATGACCAGGTCATTGATGGTCGGTGTCGTGTGGGATCTGAAGGAGAAAACCGTCGTTAGCTACACATCCACTAGTAGTTTCTCCTTTCTCGTGGAAATCTAAGTTTGCATATTTGTTTAAGCTATACAGGGATGGTAATTGGTTGTCGCTGGTATTCTTAGAATGGTAGTAGTAGTATAATCTAAGCATTACGTGAATGGCAGTAGTTTTTAGCTAACTATTTGGTGAATGGCAGTAGTATTTACCTAAGCATTAGGTGAATGGTAGGAGTATTTAACTAACCATTACGTGATTGTCAGTAGAATATAGGTAAGTAATGCGTGAATGATAGTTGTATATAGTTTATAAGCATCGTTAACTGTTTCGTATCGAAATTGTGTACCTAGAATCCCCTCAGATTGTAAATCAACACGGCTTAACCACATACACAAAACTAAATACCAACATTGTCTTACGGTAAGAATGATATTTTTTCCTTCGGGGAACAGGTGGAAGAAAATGTCAAATCTTACTCTTTGTCTGCTCAAGTTCGTGTTCCCGTTGATTGATTTACGTGAATATGCTATCTATATATCTATATATCTGCTATCTAGTATGCTATCTTGCCTTCTCGGCTTAGTGCCTTCTTTTGATAATTACTTACTTGCCTGGATATTTGTTTAACTTTTTGTTATCGTTTGCCTGTGTTTGATTTGCTTAGTAATGTGATGAAAGGTTATCATATTTATGTTATAAATATGATAACCGTGCTAGACTTTAGGCTTATATGTCTTGTTAGTGGGTAGAGTAGGTAGATAAATGCAAGAACGTAGGTCAGTGTCTTTGTAAGAGCTACGAGAAGGTCAGTGGTGGTTCCTACGACCACTTTACACACACTAAGTGAACCAGCTTGCTGCTGCTGCTTCTTGTACCTCTTGTTTCATGCTTTTATTACTTATATCGACGCTACGTACGCGAATAGTACTGCTACTGTTACTCATACTGCTATTGCTGCTGCTGCTGCAGATGATACTATTAGTTGAAATTATACTACAGAAATGTCTTGTAATGGTAATGTCTCTTCTATATTTCCCACTATTACAACTACGTTTGGTACTGGTAATTAAGTTACTGGTAGTTCATAGAAGTAGACATTCACGCCACCAAACCTAAGCGCATAGCGTTGCCTGGTTCTCGCGCGTCCAAAAGCAACAATTCATATCAGAGAAGTCGAGAAATCCTGAGTGAATGAAGTATCGCAGGAGAGCGCGGGACGGACGCCTGTACTGAGTGCTATCACTCAGGCAAACACTTACTCCACGCTGCGCTTGAGTAAGTAAACAAACTCTGCGCATGAGTTAACATACTCGATAGTGCGCATACACGTCGCTCGCGCACTAATTCTCTGTATACTTCATCGTCGCCCGAGTCTAAAAAGCCTGTTATTAAGGTTTATACCAAATAAAATATGGTATATCACGCATCGTTAGCGCCCTAATATATGTCTCTGGTACCCACACGTCCTCGAGGCCGCGTCTGCAGCCTCACCGGTAGACCTATCTCAACATCTTTCCTCACGCCACGTCACTCATTTGTACATCTGACAGTGAAGTGTCCAGGCGCAGCTCGCCTGCAACATTATTAACCAACTTTGTGTATACAACTATATGGTGATTGTTGCATTACTTGCGCAGTGATTGTTGAAAGTGTTCATCGTTCTTAGATATTCATTTGTATGTCCTGATTGTGGTCTGTTGGTGGTTATGTCAGTGGTTATTTTGGTAATTATATTAGATGTAATATCCTTGGTTATATTGGTGTTTATATGGTTAGTTATATTAGTGGTAATGTTTGTGGTAATGTTGGTAGTTGTATTAGTGATGATATTGTGGTAATGTTGGTAGTTGTATTAGTGATGATATTGTGGTAATGTTGGTAGTTGTATTAGTGATGATATTGTGGTAATGTTGGTAGTTGTATTAGTGATGATATTGTGGTAATGTTGGTAGTTGTATTAGTGATGATATTGTGGTAATATTGGTAGTTGTATTAGTGATGATATTGTGGTAATGTTGGTAGTTGTATTAGTGATAATATTGTGGTAATATTGGTAGTCATATTAGTGATGATATTGTAGTAATGTTGGTAGTTATATTAGCGATAATATTGTGGTAATATTGGTAGTTGTATTAGCGATAATATTGTGGTAATATTGGTAGTCATATTAGTGATGATATTGTAGTAATGTTGGTAGTTATATTAGCGATAATATTGTGGTAATATTGGTAGTTGTATTAGCGATAATATTGTGGTAATATTGGTAGTTGTATTAGTGATGATATTGTGGTAATATTGGTAGTCATATTAGTGATGATATTGTGGTAATAGTGTTTACAGTGTCTCTGTTTCTGTCATTATTTCTTGAGCTCTTGGTGAAATGTGTCTGGACTGACTCGGTTACATTACCATTTACACTGTGACATTGTTGACATACTATGAATATAGCTGTTATTATTCGCAAATTATTTTCTGCCTTATTCCCTATGTACTTCTCAGATTAGACAGGTTATGTTACTTCATATAAATATATGCAGCATGATTAAATGTCACATTTTGATGCAATGATTGAAGCAGTCACTTATGTTCACATATTTTAAACACAATGAATATGATATTTATTGTATTTAATATTTCATATCTAAATGTATATTTAAGGGAAATAATAGTTTAATATCCAGGATTGTTATAAGTGATGTAGATAGCCATTATGGCTTAATGCTTATTTAAATCATGAGGAATTAAAAGTGAGAACTTTATAATGCATGTTACAAGTTGAAATATATATATTTTTGGCTTATATTTGCTGTGCAAAAGACAAAAGGTTTAATGTGCATTGTATTACAAATACAGTAACAGAGTAGAGAGTGAGACGTGCTGGTAACATGACCTCTCCACCAGGTGTTCTGCCTGGGATCTGGTGGCTGTGCTCCTAAGGATAGGTGTGCACCTCCACGCTCCTCGCCTCCCATCTTAAATTGTGACCCGAACCAGGAATTCTGTTTGAAACTTGGTTCTTGTGTCAGTAAGGGCCAGTGTGGTCCTCCAGGAGCAAAATCTCCAACTGAAGCCTCATCCTGTCCTCCTGGTCAAGAGTTCTGTCTTCAACTTGGCATCTGTGTCATTAAGGGCCAATGTGGTTCTCAAGGAACAAATCTTCCTGACACTGCTAAAGCTTCATCCTGTCCACCTGAACAAGAGTTCTGTCTTCAGCTTGGCATCTGTGTCAGTAAGGGCCAATGTGATTCTCAAGGAAGATCTCTTCCAGCTGCAGCTGAAGCCTCATCCTGTCCTCCTGGTCAAGAGTTCTGTCTTCAACTTGGCATCTGTGTCATTAAGGGCCAATGTGGTTCTCAAGGAACAAATCTTCCTGACACTGCTAAAGCTTCATCCTGTCCACCTGAACAAGAGTTCTGTCTTCAGCTTGGCATCTGTGTCAGTAAGGGCCAATGTGATTCTCAAGGAAGATCTCTTCCAGCTGCAGCTGAAGCCTCATCCTGTCCTCCTGGTCAAGAGTTCTGTCTTCAACTTGGCATCTGTGTCATTAAGGGCCAATGTGGTTCTCAAGGAACAAATCTTCCTGACACTGCTAAAGCTTCATCCTGTCCACCTGAACAAGAGTTCTGTCTTCAACTTGGCATCTGTGTCAGTAAGGGTCAATGTGGCTCTCAAGGAACAAATCTCCCCAATACTGCCGAAGCCTCATCCTGTTCTCTTGAACAAGAGTTCTGTCTTCGGCTTGGCACTTGTGTCAGTAAGGGCCAATGTGGTTCTCAAGAAGCAAATCTCCCCAATACTGCCGAAGCCTCATCCTGTTCTCTTGAGCAAGAGTTCTGTCTTCGGCTTGGCACTTGTGTCAGTAAGGGTCAATGTGGCTCTCAAGGAAGAAATCTCCCCAATACTGCCGAAGCCTCATCCTGTCCACCTGAGCAAGAGTTCTGTCTTCGGCTTGGCACTTGTGTCAGTAAGGGTCAATGTGGCTCTCAAGGAAGAAATCTTCCTGACACTGCTAAAGCTTCATCCTGTCCACCTGAGCAAGAGTTCTGTCTACAGCGTGGTACCTGTGTCAGTAAGGGCCAATGTGGTTCTCAAGGAACAAATCTACCAGCTGCAGCCGAAGCTTCATCCTGTCCTCTTGAACAAGAGTTCTGTCTTCAGCTTGGCACATGTGTCAGTAAGGGTCAATGTTGTTCTCGAGGAACAAATCTTCCCAATCCTGCCGAAGCCTCATCTTGTTCTCTTGAGCAAGAGTTCTGTCTTCAGCTTGGCATCTGTGTCAGTAAGGGTCAATGTGGCTCTCAAGGAAGAAATCTACCAGCTGCAGCTGAAGCCTCATCCTGTCCTCTAGAACAAGAGTTCTGTCTTCGGCTTGGCACTTGTGTCAGTAAGGGTCAATGTGGCTCTCAAGGAAGAAATCTTCCTGACACTGCTGAAGCTTCATCCTGTCCACCTGAACAAGAGTTCTGTCTTCGGCTTGGCACATGTGTCAGTAAGGGTCGATGTGGCTCTCGAGCAATAAATCTCCCCAATACTGCCGAAGCCTCATCCTGTCCACCTGAAGAAGAGTTCTGTCTTCAGCTTGGCACATGTGTCAGTAAGGGTCGATGTGGTTCTCGAGGAATAAATCTCCCCAATACTGCCGAAGCCTCATCCTGTCCACCTGAAGAAGAGTTCTGTCTTCAGCTTGGCATCTGTGTCAGTAAGGGCCAATGTGGTTCTCAAGGAAGAAATCTACCAGCTGCTGCTGAAGCCTCATCCTGTTCACCTGGACTAGAGTTCTGTCTTCTGCTTGGCTCTTGTATCATCAAGGGCCAATGTGAGCCATCAGGGATCCATCGCGCCTCGACAAAGTTCATCAGGTGTCCGCCCCAACAAGAATTTTGCCTCCAACTTGGTACTTGTGTATCTCGTGGCGACTGTTCTGGACTTGACCAACGACCCCGAGTCACAGGCGTGAACTGCCGCCGTGGACAGGTGTGCTTTACGGCTTGTTATTATTCTTGAGTTTAATATTCATTCCATTGTACTAAATTCACAAAAAGGCAATGAATACGCTTACTCCAGTATGGTAAGGGGATGGAATGTATTTCTCATGTAGTTACGGTACCCATATGACAAAAGGGAAGGTTTTGTTTTGGTATGAACTGATTTCCGTAGTATACTTATATCTACACTGGCCTGTTGTAACACGTTTGCCAGTAGTAACACCGAAGCTGAAGGTAAGGCTATCTCTACTGCTATGTAGGTCGCAGGCCACATAGCAGCCATGAATAGCTTCTGGCATAAGTCAGGTAAATACACAAGTGTTTCCTTATTTTGACGATTTGCGATGACCAATCTTCAATAACGGCAAGTCGTTTTCTTTGATGCTTTGAGCTGAGGGGTTCTGGGATTGGTTGTGAGCGACTAACTCCCGTGGCGTTGGTTCATGTGAAAATATCGTAGACAACTCTTAAAGGGAATACTTGCACAAATGTTCGGTCTTCGCAACACCTGCCGATGGAATTGATTCAAATCGATTTAAAATCGAAGGGTAAGCAATTAATACAAAATCTTATTATATATTCAACAACGACAGATATAAATGTTTAATTTGTAAGGCCAAGCTTTACTCCTCTTACGGTTGAGGAATGGAATGATACTTTAGAAAATCTAATGGCTAATTCTGGAAGGTTAAGTCCAGATACAAGTCATGAAATCTAAGTTTACCGATGACGTCAAGGTACATAGAATTAGTTCGATTTTGTTAAAGTAACATGGTATAATTTATTTAATAATCTTCATTTTCATAGTTAATACCAGAGAATCCAAACAGCTTATTAATTGACCATTCATGTCAATGTCAGTAACTTAGTCAAGTGAAGTTTTTTTTTTTAAATATTAATAATTACTGAATTACATAACTAGGAAAACGGTAATCGAACAGTTGAAAATCACGTTCTGATTATAATTTGTGGTGGGGCGGGCGTGGGTGAGGCCGCCCACCCGTCTCCACCACCCACCGCCCGTCTCCACCCCCCACCGCCCGTCTCCACCACCACCCACGTCACCACCCCACCGCCCGTCTACCCCCCACCACCCGTCTCCACCCTCCACCGCCCGTCTACCCCCCCCCCACCACCACCCACGTCACCACCCCACCGCCCGTCTACCCCCCACCACCCGTCTCCACCCCCCACCCGTCTCCACCCCCACCACCCGTCTCCACCCCCCACCGCCCGTCTCCACCCCCCACCGCCCGTCTCCACCCCCCCACCGCCCGTCTACCCTCCCCCCCCATCTCCACCCCCCACCACCCATCTCCACCTCCCACTGCCCGTCTCCACCCCCCACCACCCATCTCCACCTCCCACCGCCCGTCTCCACCCCCCACCGCCCGTCTACCCCCACCCCCCACCGCCCGTCTACCCCCCCCCACCACCCATCTCCACCTCCCACCGCCCGTCTCCACCCGCCACCGCCCGTCTACCCCCCCCCCCCACCACCCACGTCACCACCCCACCGCCCGTCTCCACCACCCACCGCCCGTCTACCCCCCACCACTACCCGTCTCCTCCCTCCACCGTCTCCCGCCGGGCTCCGTTCACACTCCTACTCTATGCTTCACTCATCGTCGTGAAGAATACATTAAAAAATCGTGGATGGACTTATTAAACTGGCCTCGTTATCCACAGGTGTCGCTATATACAGTCCTCGGCAGTGTTTCAGAGAAGGGGTCACATTTTTACAAAACTGACAGTTTTGTTCAGAATGAGCAAAGTCTTGCACTCTTAGGCGCTTTGTCCACACTTGCCATGGAACACAGACCTAACCACTCGACTAGTTTCCTTATATGATAACGTAAAGAAGCTCCGCGTGTTTTAACCTTCTTGCTGACCAGACCACACACTAGAAGGTGAAGGGACGACGACGTTTCGGTCCGTCCTGGACCACAATCGACTTGAGAATGGTCCAGGACGGACCGAAACGTCGTCGTCCCTTCACCTTCTAGTGTGTGGTCTGGTCATACATACTTTAGCCATGTTATTGTGACTCGTCGCTTTTATCCTTTTTCTCTACTTAATTTCGCCCAACCACTTGAGCTGGACGGTAAAGTGACAGTCTCGGTTCATGCAGGTCGGCGTTCCTTCCCCTCCCACCCCCCGTCCCATCCCAAATCCTTATCCTGATCCCTTCCAAGTGCTATATAGTCTTAATGGCTGAGTGCTTTCCTCTGATAATTCCCTCCCTTCTACTTCATTTCTTCTCCTTACGCCCGATGGAGTGTTGGGATATATATATATATATATATATATATATATAATGTGTATATATATATATATATATATATATATATATATATATATATATATATATATATATATATATTTATTACAGTTTTGTAGAGCTGTATGTTAGCTGTCAAATAATGGCAAAGAAAATACTAAAATGTTTATTGAAAATGCATTTATTTTATTATTATTATTATTATTATTATTATTATTATTATTATTATTATTTTCTCTTAATTACTGGCTTGTAAAGGAATTATAAAAGCATCAGTATTTTAATGATTTGAATATATTTGAAAGTCCCGAGAAGCTGCCATAATCTTGTAAGACAGTGCTTGAATATATGCTAGGCTCACAACTGTATAAAATATATTAATACATTAGTTTATTTCACAGCAGTAGTAGTAGTAGTGCCATTAAGGTCTAAGTGCCAGGTTTTTCTACCATGCTGAGCTCTGTGTTGCACTGTACATTTTTCTCTGTTGCACCCAAGCTGTTCTGTCTGGTCACTGGCACTTGCGAGCCAGCGGGCAGGTGCGGGAAGGGTGGCAACCCTGGCGACGGCACCACCACCACCGCGTCACTCGGAGAGGTTTGCCCTCCTGACAAGGTCAGTCCAATTCATGGTCAGGGGCCTATGACTCACCAAGCATCTACGCATCTACTTGCTAACTTGTACATCTTTCCCCACTCTTTAGCGCCTTTGAGCAAATCCACAAGGGCCGTGACGAGGATTCGAACCTGCGTCCAAGAGCATCCCAGACGCTGCCTTAAACGGCACCAAAGGCGCCTGTTTAGCACCTTTATTTACCTTTTGTCAAACCGTTTACGAGCATCGAAACTTCCCAATGAAATGTTGTTATTGTTATAAACAGCCTCCTAGTGCTTCGTAGCTCACAAAGTGTTTAATATATGTAAACAAAGCCGCCAGAGATGAACCAAGGTCGTAAGTGCTCGCGTAACTGCTTGGTGAATCAAACCCTTGGTGTTATATTTCCATTAATGCTTTTGTGATATAGTAAACTTGTACAGAGAACGTGGAAGTATTTGCATGTGCTGAGTGTTGACGAAACAGCTTAATTGTGTATTGTGTTTTTGAGACAGAAAAGAGGACTGATCAAGCACCAAAGTGTCTACTTGCGAAGCCTGTACATCCTTCCTCAACCATAGTGTACCTTGTGTTAATAAACAGTTTATGATCTCCGACGCCCAACGAGGGGGTGTTCTCTGTCACAATAATAATTTTGGGGCTTCGCAGAATTTCCACGCTCGTGAACTAGACAATAAATAGAGACGAAGCCTTTATGATGGAGAAAAAGCTGCACGGGTTTCATACGTGGGACACCAGAGCAGAGCAGCCACTGGTGTGGAGCCCCAGGACGGGTCTCGTGTACAGAGGCGTCAACCCAGACGGTAGAGCTGGGGGAAGGGGGTGCTTGGCACTGTGACGCGCCGTAACAGCGGCACCATTCAGGGAGTTACGGGAGGTGGCTCATAGTGTAGCTCCTGTGTGGTGAGGGAGAGTTGGTGGTGGTGGTGGGGGGGGGGGGGAGGAGCTACTCACTCTACTCTCGCATCACCACCACCATCATCATCACCACCACCATCATCATCACCACCACCATCACCACTCCGTACAACCTTTATGGCGTTCCCCGGCCCTTTCCTCCCTCTGTACATCAATCTATCATTCTCTCCATTTACTCCCTTCCCCCTCCCTTTATCTCCTACCCCTCCCTTCTCCCCCCCCCCCGCCCACCCCCTTCCCTGCCACCTTAAGTCTTCGATGGGGAAGAATGTCGATTATTGCTTCTACCTGGCTCATTTCCTCCCTCCCCTCCTCCCTACTCTCTGTTCACTCTTCCCCCTTCTCTACTTCTCCCTTTCCCATTCTCTTTCTATCCCCCTCTCGTTCCCTTCAGCCAGACTCTTTCTTCTGCCCACCGAACTCCCTCGTCTCTTCTCTTCCCCATTCCTTCCCTCGTATCCATATATTTCTCCTCCTTTCTTCATATTAACATGCCTCCCCTCCTTCCCTAATTTACCTAACGTCTCCTCTTCTCTTCTCTTAGCCACAAAACGGGGCGGGTGACGGGGTGCGTGGGTGACGGCAGTGAGGGGAGAGGGAGACAGACAGTGAGGGGAGAGGGAGACAGGCAGTGAGGGGAGAGGGAGACAGGCAGTGAGGGGAGAGAGAGACAGACAGTGAGGGGAGAGGGAGACAGGCAGTGAGGGAAGAGGGAGACAGGCAGTGAGGGGAGAGGGAGACAGACAGTGAGGGGAGAGGGAGATAGACAGTGAGGGGAGAGGGAGACAGACAGTGAGGGGAGAGGGGAAGACAGGCAGTGAGGGGGAGAGGGAGACACACAGTGAGGGGAGAGGGGAAGACAGGCAGTGAGGGGAGAGGGAGACACACAGTGAGGGGAGAGGGAGACAGTCAGTGAGGGGAGAGGGGGAGACAGGTAGTGAGGGGAGGGAGACATACAGTGAGGGGATAGGGAGACAGCCGGTGAGGGGAGAGGGAGACAAACAGTGAGGGGAGAGGGGGAGACAGGCAAGCAGTGAGGGGGAACATTAGAGGGGGTAAAGGTCAAAGGTGAAACATTCCAGTCACGCCACTAACACCTCTGTTAAAGATTGTATGTGTCTTCCATCACTCTCCTTGTCGGCCCGTGTTTGTCCAGGCTACCGTCCCTCCCTCTGTGTGTGTGTGCTTACAACCTGCATGTCATGCGATCACCTGATCGCATGATATGCAGGTTAGTACTGCATATACTGGGTATACCCATCTCATATACCCATCTCACCCAGCTGAGATGGGCTCTCACCTGTATCACCATGACTCTGGCATGAGCGCTCACTCTCCCTCTGCCACTGGGTGCTGTAACTCAGTGTATGGCAACAGTTGGTTACGCAGGAGGAATATGAATGAGGCTGTCAGAGGATTGGCTGAGTGGGAAGGATATGAAAGTTCTCAGGGTATTAGATAAACTGAAAAGGGTATGGACGAACTCAAGGTATTGATTAAGTTACATATAATTGTTCCTAGCTCATCATAAACACCCTGACTGTACCTCTGCTAGTTATTTCATTATTAGCCAACATATTTACAATATATGAGATATTTGTCTAGATTCCCTCAGGCACTTTATCTTGTGGGAAAGAATTATTGGACTACATTATTACTCTCCAACCTCCCCAAACTAATATTTGTGCAGTATGTGTATGTTAGAGTTGATATTATGGTACTCCCACACCAAGACCAGCATGTATGTGGCGTGTATTGTGGTACCCCAGTAGGATACTGCAACATGCGGGGCAACACAAGTGTGGGGTGTATGTGTGTGTGTGTGTTGCCCACTCCCGTGACCCACATGTCCAAGTTGGTGTAAAGTGTTCCCGTAACTCAGGGACACGGCTTCGATCCCCACAACACCACCTGCTTCCATGGTCACGGTCGCCACGCCCCGACAGTGAATAGGACAAAGGAATCATAGGAGGTTGTGGGGAAGGGGGGGGGGTCGTCAGGGGAGGGCTAGACAGAAGAGAATTGGTCGATAAGACAGGAGAGGCGGTACGTGACGACAGCGAAGACAGGGTGAAACAGAAGAGGAGTGAAACAGCTGAGGAGGAGACAAAAGAGCAATGAGACGACTAGGGGGAGAGATAATAGAGGAGTTCTATTAATTTATATATTATTATGAACAATATGCATTATTATACCGTGCAAATTAATTAATTCTGCAATTATGACATTCAGATCCGGCACCTGTGTACGTTGGAGTTTTATTAATATGAAATCATTAAACCAAAACCAGTTGAGGAAGACCTAACATGGCTGGCAAGAGGATGGCATTTCGCGTTTGTATGCAACCTAACGAGGAAAATCTTGTGTACAATACAGCATTATAAATACTGGCTAAATGGATGTACGTTCATCCGTATTTCATAGAACCTTCAAGGGTCAGAGAAAGGGAATTCATGTCGAGGAGTCATATCGTTGGATGTAGATTGCTGTAATTATGTGGGGAAGAAGAGGGGGGTTGGAGGGGCAGTGAATTACAGTAACTGACTTCACTCTGAACCCCAGCTCCGCCATCCTCGAATATCACGTGTGTCTGCTGCCCAGTGTTCTGCTCTTCCTTCACTCCCACGCCTTCACCATCCTACCAACACAACAAATATTATTGTTTGTCTCATGTTAATGCTCACATGTAATGTTAAAAAAAAAGTGTATTTAGAAAAGTAATTCAATCACTAATTACCAACACTAAATGTAAACATTCTGAATTGAGTTGAAAATTCTGCCTGGTGTGAGTGCCTTTTGTTTTTTTAAGATATAGTGTTAGTGTACATTATGGAGACATGACGGGTTGTAACGTGTAAACCACGGCCGCAGGTGTTCTGTTTGTCGAGCGGGACGTGCGAGGCTGCTGGAGGGTGCGGCGACCGACCACCAGGCTCCATGGCCACCATGTGTCCCAGAGGGTGAGTATCTCCCGCCATATTGCTACATGAAGCAATCTTTCATGTATATTATTGCTACATGAAGCAATCTTTCATGTATATTATTGCTACATGAAGCAATCTTTCATGTATATTATTGCTACATGAAGCAATCTTTCATGTATATTACTGCTACATGAAGCAATCTTTCATGTATATTATTGCTACATGAAGCAATCTTTCATGTATATTATTGCTACATGAAGCAATCTTTCTCTCTCTTTCTCACACACATTCATATCACCTCACCTCCTCCGCCACACACCTTATCACACACCCTGCAAGTGTGGTAAATAATAATGCTCTCATCACCACTTCTTTTAAACGTATTGCTACTGTTTTCAACATTAATTTACTGTTAGATATATGTTTTTTGCAACGAATTAGAAAATTGTCATGGCTTGTCGTTTTTCAGAGTGTAATAACTAAGTCAGTAAGGTGCTACATATTGGCTTTTATTTTAATGTACTCAAATCCTTCATTTATCGTTAGTTCTATGCTATTTGCGGTGTCGATTAAAAATTATGTTCATGGGTGATATCTGTTTTCAAAGGGGAGTGTAGCATTATTGAAATACATCTCAGCTGTGTCTAAAAGTTCTGTTTAATAGTTAATTAGGAATACCACCTGGTGCGACATTCTTCTAACTTCAGTGATGATATTAGAACAATTTGTTAAAAATTTTTTTTATAGAATATATGGAACCATATATATACTATGGTTCTACTGCCACACATTTAATATAACTCCATGTCTCCATTATCTACCTATGTATAATGCTATATCTCCACTATGCAATAATATATATATGTATAGGCATATAAATCAACAACCAACAGTGTACTTATCACTATATATGCACTATCCAACAGTGTATATTATAAATATCAGTATATCTCCACTGTCCAACAGACTGCTATAGAATTCTTTATATTTTGCAGGTACATTTACTGCTTGCAGAAGAGAGAGTGTGTGAGCGCCAGCAAGGGGTGCGCCGACCCCTCCCCTACGTAAGACTCATTATCACTCTTCCCGGGAATTGAATTCTGTGTGGACTCTAGAGGGTTCACCCCGCTGTAACCTATTGTAAATAACTCCCCTTTTACAGTGTAGCGCATGCATCAGCAAGCTGTGAAGGAACGCTGTTGAATACTGCCCTCCCCCACTCTTACCATACATCTTGTTCCTACTCCCGTAACTCCACCCCCACTTTTACCATACATCTTGTTCCTGCTCCCGTAACTCCACCCCACTCTTACCATACATCTTGTTCCTGCTCCCGTAACTCCACCCCCACTCTTACCATACATCTTGTTCCTGCTCCCGTAACTCCACCCCCACTTTTACCATACATCTTGTTCCTGCTCCCGTAACTCCACCCCACTCTTACCATACATCTTGTTCCTGCTCCCGTAACTCCACCCCACTCTTACCATACATCTTGTTCCTGCTCCCGTAACTCCACCCCCACTCTTACCATACATCTTGTTCCTGCTCCCTTAACTCCACCCCCACTCTTACCATACATCTTGTTCCTGCTCCCTTAACTCCACCCCCACTCATACTAGACCCCATAAACGATAACCTTGTTCATCCTCGTAGCTCAACCCCACTTGCTTGCGGCTTCAACTGGTCCATTTTCCCTGTATCCCCAGTAATAAGTCAAATGTTGGGACAGATTATTGAATTCTCTTTTTATTCAAAGTATTAGTAATAAGGTAGAAAGTTGTATATCACTTGGCAGGTAAATATTGATGCAGGTGACATAATTCCAGTGTTTAGCACAGTGATTTATTATTTTTCAATATATATATATATAAATATCGATATCCCACACGTAATTTTTTCCTCTGAAAATAAACAATGCATTAAATGATATTTTATGTAGGTGATATGTGCCGAATCTCAGCATACAATGCCTATAATGTGCCTACTGGTGGATACTGTGCCTAGATCTGACACTGTATCTCTTTCTCTCTCTCTCTCACACACACACACACACACACACACACACACACACACACACACACACACACACACACACACACACACACACACACACACGCACACACACACACACACATGAACACCCCCTACACACATGGACATCACATCACTGGTAACGATCACTTACTGCTGCAAGTATATTACAATGACTCACTATGAAGCAATAATAGGTCAATAGAATGAACGTATACTAACTCTTATATTCGGTTCTTTACAAACATTAAGTTAAGAGCTTGTGTTATAAGCTGTAACGAAAGCATTGATAAAACTGTGTCTATAGATTATCACACAAACGAAAGTCAGAACACAATAACTACACCCAACTGCCAATACCTCCTATGTATTTAGTGTTATGATTCAACTATAAAAATTTACATGTAAGTACGAGCGAAAATCTCGGTAAACACGAGAGGAAATATATCATACTTGCAAGGTGAATGAATGCACTCTGTAGCCAGATGTACTATAAATGGTCATGTGTCACGTCAACACCCATTACCTGAGGTGACATTACCCATTACCTGAGGTGGCATTACCCCATTACCTGAGGTGACATTCTCTTGGTCCTGGACTGAGATCCTCACTCTTGCCCTCATTCTCCACTATAAGGATTGAATATTTTTTTTTCGTCCTTTGTTTATGAGGAAATTTCCTTTTCTTGATGTGATTTAGTTTGGTTTTCAACTAAATGTGTTTTCAGACTCGAGCGTTAACTCCTGAGCTCCACTTTTCCAGTTGCCGGTTCCCTTATGCAGTGAATCCCGACCCTTCCTGCTTCCTGTCACAGCTAATTTTGAAATAACTTATTGAGTTAGATTTTACTAACTTTCCCTCTAGTACATTAAATTTGTTCACTAATCGTAAGCTAATAACTTTTTTTTATCTTATATCCCTGTAACTCGTGAACATTTTTATATTTATCAGCCTTATACATTTTCTGATAATCTGTATGGCGTTATCATATGACCACGATCCCGTCTCTCATTAAGTGTGGTGAGGTTTAGCTCTCAGTCTGTCCTCATAGTCCATTCTGGATTGTATACCTTGGGTCGTTTTTGTTTGGTTTTATGCTTCTTTAGATGGGGATTGCATGATGAGCGCAGCATATTCCAGAGTGGACCTCACACAACATCGTCTACCATATATGGGTGAGCTTCTGGTACTAAGCTAGAGGTTATATGAACTCCCTGGTTCTTCTCATTTACAGTGTCAGGACGACGCCTCGCAAATATTTCATAATGGTCCCATGAGTTGGATTATTTCCTATCACAAAACTTGTATATATATGAGTTGAAGTCTAGTGGCCAAAATTCTCCTTCCATTACCGGAGCTCATCCAGGTTGTCCTGCTCCTGTTAACAGTCTTCGTGTGTTATGACTTCATCACTTTTGTATCATTTGCAAGTACTGATATGAGTAGATGAAACTTCCACGGTCAGAAAATGTACATGTATCAAAAATAATATAGGCCCTAGTTTACAATTGAATTTAGTGTTCACCCAGTTACATCTTCTTGAATTCTAGTTACATTGTCCTTTCTTATAACTTGGTACAAAACACTCGGGTTCTGCTTTGCCAAAATGACAAGCTTCTCTGACGCAGGCATACACGGCGTCTAAATAGTCGCACATACCCTCTTGTGTCAGATCAATTTTCAGTTATAAAAGGGACGTAGTCAATGCATGAGTCTTTCCACAAGAGCTGCGCCATATACCTTCCAAGATGTCTTCACTGCAGTGGCATTTCGTGCGTCCATCTCCTTCGACTGCCGAAACTAATCTAGATAAGAGTACAACGGAGTCAGTACTAGCAGACCTCGGTAGTGGGAGTGGACTCCCTCATATCTTATACAGTATATTAATCATGTGGCACAATTATATATTATTATTTATTAATGCAGTTCGTGAATAAGCGTCTTATGTTACAAATTGCTTGTGTCATTTTATGTCACTGAAAGAAGTTATTCTCTGATAGAAATTATAAACTGTAATATTAATTATTACTTCAGAATACAAGTAAAAAATGTAATATTTAGATAATTAATTGTTAGTATCATTAATGTAGCATTATTAGGTTCATTCTATAATATATCCAGTAAACAAAAGTTACAAAAGACTGAGAGTTTCACCTAGATATAGAAGCAGCTAAATGCGAAAGACACAAACTTTATATATACCTTATTCTAAGCTTAATAATAATAATAACAAAGAGTATCCTTTATTTGGCACAGAAAGGCGAAGTCTTGTCGGGCAGGAACTGTATTCTCAGTTACAACTGGCGCCTGTATTCCTGATCCTACTTACGGCACGGTAGGACAATGTCACCAAATGATATAACACAAAGCAAAGTTTCTGAGAAATATCAAAATCACAGACGACAACAACAAAATTTTTTAGACTCTTAAATGGTATGCATATGAATAACTTTATCATTTACACCTGTTTGTAGGATACGTCTGACTGGATGCCAGAATTAAAGTGTCCAGGGAACACAGAAAAGGCCTCCACCCGCGAACCATTCACCTACTCCACCTGCATCTCTAACCGCCACTGTCCCCTCAACTACAGCTGCTGCCCAGATCCTGGTCAGTCTCCTAATGCAGAATTATATATATTTTTATATATTACACCAGCCTAACCTCCTATTTAGATAGTGCTTATAGTAACGATGTGGACCGTCGTTCATACAGACATTGATGTATTGGACAATTAGAAAGCAGAATTTGGTACTATTAAATCTGGATAAACCGGAAATGGTTTTGTATTTATGTTGCTAAATAAAATCTAACCTTATCATCCTAGGCCTAATACATGCTATCTGAGGCCTAATATAGTATATATATACTAGGCCTTGGAATATTTAAGTTTGGTTTTTAGGTTTATTTGTATTGTACTTTATGAAGACTATAATAGTACTAAATTCTACTATCTAATTGGCCATTACGTCAATTTTTGTACGATGGTCTACATAGAAAAAGTACTTTCTAAACAGAAGGATGGTAGTATACAATATGTATAAACAGTATGTATATATATGTATATATTTGCAGTCCCCGTAGTGTAATGGTTAAGAACCCCTTGCCTGGCGTTTCACGACCACTTAGTCCTTGGTTCGTATCCTGGCCGGTTAGGATTTACTGGGCGCAAATCCTTAACTGTAGCCTCTGTTTAACCCAACAGTAAAATGGGTACCTGGCTGTTAAATGATTTGGCGGGTCGTATTCCGGGGAACATAGGATTAAGGACCTGCCCAAAACGCTACGCGTGTTAGTGGCTTTACAAGAATTTAAGAACTCTTGTATATATAAATAAATAAATGTATGTGTATGTATTATATAAATCAAGGGAGCCTTGGCGTAATACCAATTGCTTGTGTTCGGACAGAGACGCTCCATCTACAGTGTGTGGACGGCGCGGGTAACACGGATAAGAACACCATCAACATGACGTGCCTAGTGATTGGGAAACCCCGCCACGACACTGGCTTAGTGTGCACCCATCCCGAGGACTGCCCAATCACCTCCGTCTGCTGTAGCGGACGCTGCAGGTCTCTCAAAGGCACCTCCACCTGCCCACCCTCCACCATGTACGCTGCTCGGGTCCACTCTCGTTTATGACAACATTTGAGCTTACACAGAAACAAATTGTATATAACCTGTTGGCATAGCAGTTATTGTTGGAATATTGTATATATTATGCAGGATTAACTGTAGAATGATATGAAACGAATATTTTTTTAAATATTGCGTTATTGTAAATCCAAACCAAATAAGATAGAATAAAGGTATGCTGGTTGTTAATGACTAATATAATGGATAAAACAGCTAGAGTGATGGATATGTTACGTTAAAGCTGGATGTATTTTTAGTGTGGATGCAGAAGGATAAAATTACAGATATGGGTTATCGGAAGGGTGCATATAATAGATCATGGCGTTTCGTATCTCTTATACAAATTAAAATGACGAGTAAAGTCGATGAGAATGTTAGACTATTGAACCATTAAAGTGAGTATTTCAGGTAATACATCAGAATGGTAGATGCATATATAATATATATATATATAATATTATATGTGTGTGTGTATAAGTAAATAATATGGCTGCCTCAAGTCATCATGACAAGCATAGCAGTAGTGGCCCGTTCTGAGAACCACACCTGTGTTCCATTGCAGAATGTTCTTGTTAATGTTGGCAGGTACTGTCCCGTGACGAGGTCATGCCTGACGCTGGGTAACTCCTGCAGCAAGGTCTGCCCCCCGAGGTACATCTATTGTGTGGCCACGGGCGAGTGTGGACCTGAGAACACATGCGAGTTTGGTGAGTCTTCACATCTCTGCTTGCCACGTGTAACCTTTAACTTCTTCAAGCTGTTTGGTTGGGTAACTCTCACTGTCCCTGACCTTGATGTTCTTCAAGTTAGGACAAATTATGTCATTATTTTGATGAGAACGATCAAAACAACTTAATGTAATCAACTGAAGTTCACTGTACAATTCAGTACATAACTCATATATGGTACTCAATTATGTTTTTCCATAATTGATAATTTGTTCATTTTTTGTATAGAATAAGTTTTTATTTTATTTTGCTGTTAATGTATTGTCATCCTGGTTTTGTTAATTTTTATATTAAATGTTTTGCGTTGTTGTTCGTTGAGTATCCTACCCATAACTAATTTACTAACTGTCATTTTTTATATGTTATAAGAAGTTTTTATCTTTTTACTTGCATTAAGGAATTAACTGTTAATATCCTCCCTCCACAGATCAGTCAAGTGGGGCTCCTTGGACTTTACCTGGGCCTCTGAGGCTGCCCAGGAATTACACCAGTGATCCTTCTGGTAGCCAAATACTCGTTTCTGAACTGTATAGAAATGCTACCACCAACAACTCGGACACATCTGAAGTGGTCAGTGAAGTGTGTGTGTGTAATTATCCAAGTGTAGTTGCAGGATGAGAGTTACGCTCGTGGTGTCCCGTCTTCCCAGTACTCTTTGTTGCATAACGTTTTGAAACTACTGACGGTTTTGACCTCCACCACCTTCTGACTTTGCTTGTTCCAACCGTCTACCACTCTGTTTGCAAAAGAAAACTTTCTAGTATTTTTTTGGCATAATTTCCTTAGCTTGTATCTGTGTCCTCTTGTTCTTGAAGTTACTGGTTTCAGGAATTCCTTTGTCAAATTAGTCGGTTCCTGTTAATATTTTGTAAGTGGTGATCATATCACCTCTTTTTCTTCTGTCTTCTAGTTTTGGCATGTTTAACGCCTCTAGTCTCTCCTCATAATTCTCGTTTTTCAGTTCCAGAAGACATTTTGTAGCATGCTGTTGCACCTTTTCCAGTTTATGTGCTTCTTGAGATTTGGGCACCATACAACTGATGCATATTTCAATTTTGGTCTCACAAAAGTCATGAACAGTTTCTTTAGTATTTCACCATCCATATAATTAAAAGCAAGTCTGAAGTTGAAAAGCGACACATACGCTCTTCTCACAATGTGTTCCTCTGGCGACAGCTTGCTATCCAAAACCACCCCTAGGTCTCGTTCTTTATTAGAGTTCTGTAGTTCCATTCCACATAATTTGTAAGTTGTGTGTGGTCTATTTTCTCCGATTCCACATTCCATAACATGACATGTATTCACATTGAATTCCATTTGTCACTTGGCACTCCAAGCACATATTTTATCTAGATCAATTTGAAGGGCATTACAATCGTCTGCGTCTCTTATCTTCCCCAGTATCTTAGCATCATCCGCAAACATGTTCATGTAATTCTGTATCCCTTCTGATAGATCGTTTATGTAGACTTTGAACATTACTGGTGCAAGAACTGAACCCTGTGGTACTCTGCTAGTAACACTCCTCCAGTCAGATACATTGTCTCTGATTACTGCCCTCATCTGTCTGTCAGTTAGAAAATTTTTCATCCATGTCAGAAGTCTCTCTGTCATCCCTCCAGCATGTTCCAGTTTCCAGAACAGCCTCTTGTGTGGGACTCTGTCAAAAACCGTTTTTAGGTCCAGATAGACACAGTCAACCCAACCATCACTTTCCAGAATTATCTCTGTGGCTCTATCAAAAAGCTAAGTAGATTTGTTACACAGGATCTTCCTGTTCGAAAACCATACTGTCTGTCCGTTATTATGTCATTACTCTTTAGGTGTTCAACCCATTTGGCTTTTACTATTTTTTCTAGTGTTTTGACTACCACGCTTGTTAATGACACTGGTATATAATTTAGAGGTTCCTCTCGAATACCATTTTTATAACTTGGTATTATGTTTGCCTTTTTCCATATATCTGCTAAGATTCCCGTGCACAAGGATGTCTGGAATATTAATTGAAGTGGAATGCTCAGCTTATTTGCACATTCTCGCAGCACCCAAGGTGAAACTCCATCAGGTCCAACCGCTTTATTTCTTCTATGGGAGTTGTATTTATTTCATCTATGTGAGTTGTCCATGACCCTTTGTTACCAGTTCCAATCATATTCCAATCTACCATAAATAGTCTCTATTGCCTGCTATGTATAAATAAATATATATATCTTAATATCTCCGAAACCTGTTCTGATATGTGCTGACACTTTATCTAGTCTATCCTCCTATCTGTACTTGTAATGAGGTGCCACAGCTGTACTCACTGATGATTTGTCGTGTAGGTGTTCACAGTGCAGAACTGTACGACGTGGTTTGGTTCGTGGATGAAGCGTGGGTCTCCGTCGGACGTGTGGGTGCACCTGGAGCCCACCTCGATGCTCTCCACCTCAAACTACCTGCGTTACAAGCCTTATGCTAGTACCTACGCCTTTGGCCTCGATTTTATTAATATGACAGAGACGGGTAAGTTTGGGGTTATTGCCAGTTAAGGTTATTATTTGCATTGGTTATTTGCATAAGGTTATTATTGCAGTTAAGGCTATTGCAGAGTTTATATCATTCCATCTCACTTGCTGCAAGGGTGTATTTGTATGATTTTCTATTTTATTTATTTGGTTTATCGGGAATAATATTATAAATTATATTAGTAGTTATTATAATGTTTTGTTTGGCATTGGGCTTAAGGTCTAACAATTACGAAAGATAACTACAATAGCCAGTAAGGATATTTTAGGCATGAATATAATTCAGGACTAAAGTAAACTCTCAACAAACGAAATGTAATGAAAATTTGAATTGAGATAAACTGATAAGGTAGGAAATATTTGCTAAAATTTTGTGTTTTGCGAATTTTACAAAAGAGGCTTTGAGTTCAGTGAATGACTCAAGTGAATAATTGAATAAATTGAAATTATAACACAAAACTTTAACCGAAATTTATTGACAAAGTATAATATAATGTATGTTATTAACTATTATTATAATTTTGCCCAGTTTGTGCTACATGAAATATTTCCCATTTCTTTATTGAGTTTGCTACTTTATCACATACCTAAAGCTCGTCAGTGCTTTACATAACTGATTCAATGTTATCCCATGTTTGTATATAAGAGAATGGGTGCATTATTGACCTATGTACCCTCCCCCCCAGAGAGCCAGCTGCCGCGGTTGGTTGTGGAGCTGGTGGCCCCGGAGATCCCGGCTATACAACTCACACTGGCAGCCTTGAACATCTCCCTGAAGGAGGATACGCCCAGGATCATCAGGCTGTCAGAGTTGGTCAACTTAACATGTGAAGATGACCGCTACTGGCAGGCTTGGGAAGAGGGCGCTGGTTAGTAAGGGTTCCATTTGACTCTCTCAAGTAAATGCACGATGAATGTTTTATCTAATACTAGAGACAGTTTATTCGGTTTTTTAACAGAATAAGCAGTATAATTATATATATGTAAATTATAGAAAATTAACAATTTTTTAATAAAAGATTTAATTTTACTCTTCACATTTACATGGTATTTTTGTATGTTTACGAATGTATAACTCCTAATTTTAAACTTGAATATTGTATCATATGATCATATCTCACAGACTTGCCCAAACAAGCTTCCAAAGCCGGCCTTCTGGACTATGGCAGCCCAACAGTAGTGTCATGGGTGAGGTCGCTCCAGCAGCCTCGATTCAACGCAAACAAGATGTCTAACATCAGTAAGAAAGGCGGTACCTGGCAGGGAAGTGGGATGAGTGGAAGAAGTAGTAAATATAGCGAGGGACAAGGCAACTCTAGTTTCCCAGGGGAACCAGAAGGTCCCAATGCAGCTGGAAGCACTGAGAGTGGAGAGAGAGGACTCAAGTTGGAGTGGGCTGCGGGACCTAACTCCCGGAAAAAGGCCAAAATTCGCATTGCCTATTCACTAGACGGTGGTAACGTGTAAGTGTTTCATGTTTTTTATTCTCACACAGTCAATGAATGGAAATGGAAGGTTATGGGGGTTGTGATATTACCGAATTTAATTACATACATGGGGCTTATTAATTATATTTAGTTTTCTAACCATGAAAGCATTAGATGTTAGTTATATTTTTTTTAAATATGCACTTTTTTCTCGACTTCAAACTAACTAATAAAACTAATCTTAATAGTAACACAAAATTATAACTTAAACATAATTGTTATTTATCTTATCCTACTCGTGTTTCCTCCAAAGAAGGAAAGTTTAGCTCCAGTTTCTTGCAGGTGGTTAACAATGAATCCGTTCCTGGGAGCGAAGTTACCCCTGTCGTCTTGTGATGCAGCAAAAGACGTACTGGTGAGGTTACACCCTCCCTCGAAGGGCCTGAGAAGTCCCAAACTTCACGTCTCTGTCTACACTGACCAAGACACCGAACATAGTAATGAAACGTCCGCTCTCTTCCAAAACGAGTATGATATTCCCTTGGAGGTAAGGTCTCACTTTGAGCGCGGCTGTGTGCTCTGAGAATATTATTTTGTATATATATAAATATTGGCAAGGTCGCTACCTGTAGGTCAAGGAAGGTGTTACCCACTTCGAGGACGTGGTAGGATCGTACAAACTTAGCATCACCTAATGTCCACTCGGCAGATAATAGGGGACATTGATGTAACGAAGATATTTCTCGTGTAGTAAGCGAAAACTTTCTTATGAAATGAGAAAGATCTTTCTAAGGAAAGGTGAATATGTTTATTTATAAAATGAGTGAAGATGATCTTGTGTGTGATGTAAGTAACATATTTTACTGTATAACGTAAAAGGAGAAAGAAGTGTATTGGTGTAAAGTTATTATGACAGGGAAGTTTTTCTCTCTCTCTCGACTCCGAGAGGATCTCCTCGATCCTCTTTGTTGAAGGCGTCAAAAGTCAGTACAGCTGGTTGTTCCATTGGCAGTATTAAGGCTAATGTTTCTTGCTATGCCATAGGTTAGTTCTATTACCACCAGCCAAAAATGTTATGGCAAAATATATATAAGTACTGCACGTGAAAGACAGTGCTGAAACTTTACACAAAATAAATAAATTATTATATGTTTATGCAACCATTTATTAATAAAAATGGTTGACTGATTATTTAAAAAAAAGTCAAGAGACAGAAAGAGATAAAGAGTATGATAAAAGAAGCAGAGATAGAGATTTAGACAGACTCACGCATCAAATACGACCACAATTGAACCCAAAATGTAATTTTTGCGTTACTTTCTCTGATGTTTGAATGTTAATGAAATACTGTGAGCTGGATTCTAATAGGAGACACTGTGCACAGATCCAAGAGGCCAGCGGTGCCCCCGTGGCCCGACCCACCCCAAACCTGCGGCAGGTGCCCGTGCTGACCTATGGTCTCCCGAACACCGGCTACCCAGCGCATGTGTATGCTAGCGCCTACTACATAGACGGTGATGAGAGCACCAAGATGTCCATCTTGATCTTGCAGGCATATGGGAGTTACTTAGGAACTTGGCAGTACTCACTCGATAATGGAGCTACGTACAAAGATGTGAGGATATTTTAAATTGTATTTTATTAGAAATTGCTCTTTGGGCATGTTCTCTAATTATTTAGAATTAAATTATTTGTTTAATTATATTTTACAATAATAATGTATACACATTTTAGT